>NC_142741.1:8110000-8262500 GCF_051943395.1 Hippocampus bargibanti
GGCATTTTTCACAATAGAGGACTTTTCACTTTAGCAAATTTTATTTCATTGTTGAACATACCCACCAAATCCTTTTTTATTCCAATAGTGCATAAATATGAGCATTTTATGAAAAAAAAATGCAGTTATGCATTTCAGTTTTCTGACATTTCTATTATGCATAGAATCCTTGGTTTTATCTTTAAAAACAAACTTTTGATTTTGCTGCTGTAGATTGCAAATTTCGTCATTGTGGGACTATTAAAGAACAACCAACCATTTTTTTGTTTCCTAACTGACATCAGAAAAACGTTTTATCGCATCTCAAATACCCAAAACACGCAGGCTGATATTTTTAGTCAAATGCAAAACACCAATAACAATGATTTAGTGTCCCAAAACTGCCACAAAATGAGCTCGCAACTGGGGTGATTCCGAAAGTCCCGCCCACTTGTTCCAGGATACTCCTTCACAAACGGCCTTGCTCGAGAATCAAAACAATGGCTTCAGAGAGTTCAGATTCGGAGAAGATGCTTTCTTGTTACTCATCCAGTTAAATCCATCCAGTTTGAATATGATTCAAATAGTTCTGTAGAGGAAAGCATAAATGTTTGTCATCGATTAAAGAAGTCCTTCCGTATCAATTCGAGCTGTCTGGACTCCAAGCGCCCAGAAAATACACATGATGGCACGCAGCGCCTTTGGAAATGGGCTGATTTGTCCGCTTGGAATTTATGTAAACTTACACCTTCTTTATGCGTGTTACCGCAATTGCCTGTGACACACAATGATTCACCATTGTGTTATGTAGTTTTCCTTCTAATTTGTCAATCAACACTGTGTTTCCAGATGAAAAAAAGTACCCAAAATGCATTGTGTGTCGCTTTCTTGGTCAGGGGCGTTCCCTCTGTGACGTCACTTAGGGCATCGTCATCAACAAGACTTCATGAATATTCAGCGCAAGTCTTAAAACTTAAAATATAGCTATCTGCGGTGGAATCTTTGTAAAATGCGCTCAGTAGAAGTCATTTGAAGTGATTTTACAAATTATGAATTCATCTTGTCCTGGTGTGTCGGTTGTCCTTCAAATGCCTTGTGATTCTGATTCACTTATTTGACTCTCAGGAAAAAAAGTGGGAATGGACTAGTGAAATTTCCAGTCAGTATTCACTTTCACTTAACATCAAGTTATTATGCAATGTCTTTAATTTTGCTTCCTCCATCTGTCATTTTTATTCATGTTATTCTTTCTTCGAGCTTTTCTTCACTCCTTGGTCAGTTCCAATGTGCCACCCTGGTTTTTGTGTGTAACAGAGAAACTGATGCTGAATCGGGATTTCAGCAAGTACAACTACTTGAGCTTCGATTCCGCCATAGTCAACGGCCTCGACGACGCCGCCTGCTTCCGGACGGTCAAAGTGAGGTTTTTGTTTTGTTTTTTTCAGTGGTGTGAAAGCAAATTCAACAAAAAACTTGCCTTCTATTCTTTTGGGGTCAAAGCTTCCCCACATCGGACAATATTTCATTTTTTATTTTATTATTATTTTTTACTTCCCTTCCCCAGAACGCAATGCAGATTGTGGGTTTCATGGAGGACGAGGTGCAGACGGTGCTGGAGCTCGTGGCAGCCGTCTTGAAGCTTGGCAATATCGAGTTCAAGCCAGAGTCACGGTGCAACGGTGCCGATGAAAGTCGCGTGAAGGATAAAAACGGTACTGGTTCATGGAGGTTTTTTGCTGTGTTAAATGTTGGATATTTTTTTGCACATTTCTGCCTGTGCCGATATATAATTGCATTTTTTGCTAATATTTTTGTACGTTTTAATGATATTAATAATATGACAATTTAGGAAGTATACAAAAACAGTTTGTAATCAACAGTCTAAAACAAGTGTGTTAGTCTTTTTTGAATGAATGACCAGTTTTCAAGTTTGAAGTAAAAATAATGACTGTTATTTTGGTTTACTTGGGACAATTTGAAATTTTGATTCATACTAACAACCATCATGGACTTTCACAAATGATTTCCTTTTGCGGACCGAATAAAATGATGTGGCGGGCCAGATTGGGCCCTTAGACCTTGACTTGAACACCTGTGATGTAAGTGATTAGCCACCCTAGTCAGCTAGCTCGATAGGTGACCATGGAATTTTACAACTCTAATTTGCTTTTGCGGGCCGAATAAAATGATATGACGGATTTGGCCCGCGGGCCTTGACTTTGACACCTGTGGCCTAAAATTCTGAATGATTCATTGTCAACACAAGCCCCTCATAGCTGCTATCTATAAATATGTAGCCTGATTTTTTCCCACTGTGGATGAAACATGCAAAAGATGTCTTATCTCCAAAAACGGAGCATATCGGAGTGGAATCAGTGGTTGATA
The DNA here is from genome assembly GCF_051943395.1 of Hippocampus bargibanti. Classification (NCBI taxonomy): domain Eukaryota; kingdom Metazoa; phylum Chordata; class Actinopteri; order Syngnathiformes; family Syngnathidae; genus Hippocampus; species Hippocampus bargibanti. The sequence goes on from NC_142741.1 coordinate 8,112,365, forward strand.
AACAAGCTAACATTTTTTACCAAATCAGTTTTTTGCCTCCGGGGTGGTGAAGCATGCTTCAACTTTCAAGTCACTGTTGGCCCATTTCCTTTGCACTTTTGAGCATGCGTTCCGTTTTGTTTGCTGTGCAGATTTAAAAGAGATGTGCGAGCTGCTGGGGATCGAGCAGACTGTGCTGGAAAGGGCCTTCAGCTACCGCACGGTGGAGGCCAAATTGGAGAAAGTGTCCACAACCTTGAACGTGGCCCAGGTAAGAGGGAACTTGATAATGTTTGAATCGTGCAAGCCGAGCTTACCACGCTACGTCTCCCGGGCGCAGTCACAACGGCAACCTCAGCACGTACGGATTTTATGGGCTGCCGATTCGCATCTGTGTCGAAAGTTCTCAATTATTGATGAGGGGTATTCCGTGAGGGAAGTTCATTTGTAGGTCACGTTAGAGAAGTCCACAGGTTCACTCTGGATAACATCTAGTTATGTCTTCTCGCGTTTGTTGACGTTTTTTTCCATTCCCGATAACGTATTGATTTATTCAGTCATACATTTTTATGTATTTATTTGCTTGTTCATTTACCGTATTTATTCGAGTATAACACACAAAATTTTCTACCTAAAAAGGAACTTAAAGTGTGGGTGAGCGTTATAAACAAGGCCTGGGAAAAACATCTCATATATATTTAATGCTTTATCCCTTCCAGTAGGGGGCAGCATTTCCATTCTCGCCCTTCACTTTCGATTCTCGGAAAGACCTGGATCACGCGCATCCCTTTTTTTTTCATTGTTGATTACCAGTTCTTTAGCAACGTTCATTTCCTTTCCTCGCCTCGCCCACACTGAAAGTCAGAGAGGCCAGAAGTCAGAGAGGCCAGACTGAGATGGTTTGGACATGTCCAGAGGAGAGAGAGTGACTATATCGGGAGAAGGATGCTGAGCCTTGAACTGCCAGGCAGGAGCCCGAGAGGAAGACCGAAGAGGAGGTTTATGGATGTTGTCAAAGAGGACATGAAGGCAGCTGATGTGAGAGAAGAGGATGCACAAAACCGGGTTAGATGGAGGATATTGATTCGCTGTGGCGACCCCTGAAGGGAAAAGCCAAAAGTAAAAGAAGAAGAGCGTGCAGTATAATGCGTACACGCATTATACAGTATTTAGTTATTTAGTTATTTATCTTTCTACTAATCTATTTTATTGATTTTTGCAGGCCTACTACGCTCGAGACGCCCTTGCCAAAAATCTCTACAGCCGTCTGTTCAGTTGGCTGGTGACTCGGATCAATGAAAGCATAAAAGTAAGACACTTCCTTACGAACCATTTTACAATGTCTCGTCGCTGTCTGGGAATGACTTTGCATGTCCAGATGTGTTTGATATCAGTTTTTTTTTTCCAGGAATGATCGTTTTGTGTGTCATGTGTGATTTTTCTATGCATTGTTCAGCAATTTTAAGTCTGAAAACAAAAGAAATTAGCCATCGTAGATGATGGCGATATGTCACACCGATTTGAAGTCTGCAATTCGGCAACTGATGCAATGTATTTTCTGACAGTGACGATAAGTGTGACACAGCTGAATAGAAAGAGAGCTAGCTAGCTCCATCGCTAGCTAACTCGATCGCTACCGAGCTCGAGAGATGAGCACGGAATTTCACAAGTTTGATTTGCTTTCGCAGGCCGAATAAAATGTGGTGATGTTATTTACTAGTTTAGAGATAAGATGTGGTGGACCACATTTGGACCCCGGGCCTTTACTTTTAAACCTGTGATGTAAGAAATTAGCCAGGTAGCTGAATAGAAAGATAGCTAGCTACCTCGATCGCTAGCTAGCTAGCTCGGTTGCTAGCAAGCTTGATCGTTAGCTAGCTCAATAATTGACTAACTTGATCATTAGCTCGCTACCTAGCTCAATAGATGACCGTAATTGTTTTAACAATTTTGATTTGCTATCACAGGCCGAATAAAATAATGTGGTAGGCCATATTCGACACCTGTGATGTAAGGGATTAGCCAGCTAGCTGAATAGAGACAGCTAGCGAGCTCAATTGCAAGCTAGCTTGATTGCAAGCTACCTTGATAGATGAGCATGGAATTTCACAAGTTTGATTTGCTTTCAGGGGCCAAATAATTTTATCTGGCGGGCCAGATTTGACCGTCGGGCCTTGACTTTGACACCTACGGGGAATTGTCTACATTCTAGAAAATCCTGCACGCCGCTTGCCCTCTAAAAATTTTAACAATGACTAAATTGTCCACTTACAGGCACAAACTAAAGCCCGCCACAAGGTCATGGGGGTGCTGGACATCTATGGCTTCGAGATATTCGAGGTAGGAAAGTTTTTCTGGTTGTTGTTTTTTTATCCATGTGTGACGAGGACACGATCTGACCGTGCATCCGTTATTTTTATCGGCTTTAAAGGATTTTGCCCGCCGGGGGCTGTTTGTGCGCGAGTGGTGACAAACCTGTGAGGAGCTTATCTCCACAACTGTGGGCTGATAAAAGCATATTCAGATTGGATTAGTTCAGCTTTACTGCTCTCGGGAGTGAAATCCAGTCTTGGCGCAACGTTGATTTCAACGCCAAGAAGTAAAATAAACACTGATCAATATTGATCCTGCACGTGTGCTGCGCATATGTGGAAAATTCCCCGGACGGGGGTCCTCCACTTGCGTTTTTGGAATGTAACGAAAAATGTCAAAATTTCTGGTCACGTTGCACAGGAAGAAAATAATTTCCCACGCAGGATTATCGCTATAATACACAAAAAATATGTTCTGTTATATATTTCTGTGTTCATGCATTTTTTCTAGTCTTTATGTTATGGAAAATGAGTTTTGCTTGATTTACAGTCACTGTTACGATGTGCTAGCAAATAACAGGCTCCCTCTAGGGGTATGCAAAAGAATTATTGACTGATTTGACTTTAAATGGTCCAAATCTTTTCATTTCAGCCTCCGATTTCGTTGTTCCTTCGTTAAAGCGGGTTGACTATCGCTCGCGTTTCATCAACATTAAACATTTGCTTTAATTTTGGAAAATAACATTTGAAAGATGAAGTGGATTGGCGTAAAAAAAATTCTTCCTTCGATGTTATTGTTTCCTTGTTGTTTAGGCTTTTTTATTTATATGCGTAAATAACACCAACCACAACAATTGGTTAAAAAATAAAAATAATTTCAATTAAAAAAAATTAAGAACTCATTCACGACCATTCAAAGCCTTCTCTGCTGGCCTAAAAATATCTCAATCACAGACTGATCTTAATTATATTTTGTCCATGAATTCTTATTAACTCATTCACTGCCATACCCGAATTTACTCGGGAATTGAAAATGTGACGTGGAGCGCAGTTCCCGAATTTATTAGGGTTTTGTTTTTTCTTGCGGGAGGGGTGCCGATAAAGCACTGATCAGATCTCTGGGAATGTTTTTTTTTTCCATTCCATGAAGGTGGCAGCATTTGCCTTTTGTACAGCCGCCCCCATTTCAAGCTCTGATAACTCCAGAGCTATATAATTTGGGAATTAACTTTTTTTCCTGATGAAATATGAGAGTCTAAGGTTTCTTGCGCTGCATTGAATGTTTATGACGTCCTAAAACTCAATATCCTGCAGGTCCTCGAATTTCAGTGAAAATGACAAAAACCCTGGTACTGGAGTGGACACATTTTTGCACATCGTCTGGCAGTGAATGAGTTAATGTATCCCAAAAATGTATTAAAAAGAAATATTCTGTCAACCCAGCCTCTTTTTTTCATTCCATTGAAATCCGTTGACATTTTATCATCATTTATTTAACACGTGAAAGATGCTGAGTGGTCTTAAGAAATAAATGTTGCACCAAATATCCTGTACCACCGATACAACCCCCCGCCCCCACCAATTCATGACATTCATGTTTTTGCCATGCCATTGCTCGTTTTCTTCACTCACTGTCAAGCCATTCCTCTCCTCTTGCCTGTTGTCTCGTGTCTCGGTCACCAGAATGCAGTAAGTAACACCAGCCTGCTGTTTGCTGTGCTTGTTGACGCATGCATGCTCTCACACCTCCTAATTTTGCCGCTTACTAAAATAAAATATATATATATATATATATATTGGGGGAGCTCCCGATGTGCAGCGTGGCCATGCGTGGCTGTCCAGATGCAAAAAAAGAATGATTAAAAACAACATTTGCATCAGCCAAGACATAACTTGCACTCTGTTGGCACTTAGTCACAATCAAAGATGGAGATCAGGCCTGGGGGGGTAGGGGGTACTGTTTTTGGATACATCCGGACTCAGTCAGCTCGCATTGAGCGGCTGCGTTTTGTGATTGCACACCTTGTGGTCATTGATTTCATTTTAATAATAATAATACATTTCATTTATAAGCGCCTTTCAAAATTCTCAAGGTCACTTTACAGTCACAGGATCAGTTTCTCTGTGGGTGAGCAGCGGCAGCCACACGCGCCAGCATTCACTCAACCCAGAAGTAACGCAAATAGATAGAAAGCTAGCTAGCTAATGGATAGCCTAGAGAGAGCCAGCTAGCTATATCACTAACAGATATTCAGCCAGCTAGCCAGCCAGATAGCTAATGAATAGCAAATAGATAGCTAATAGATAACAAATAGATAGCCAGGGAGGTAGTTAGCTAGATAGCCACCTAATCATGTCTCTATTTACTCATAAATTTACTTTGTGTGCATACAATGACTTCTTTGGTTGGCATGGCGATAAATGGGGACTAATCATGCGCTTCAATGGTATTTTTGTGGCCTGACAGAAAAGGAACCCTCCTCAACAGCTTTTCCATTATCCCCGCACTGATGATGAGTCAGTGAGCTGGACAAGTTCATTGCCAACAGAGTGCCCCCCTACTTCGACCCATTTCTTCTGAATTGTTTCTAAAAACTCTCTTATTGGGGGTTGGGGGCTTACGTTATTTCTCAACAGGTGAACACAACTCCACTTTCCGTTCCGTGTGTATTTTAACAAGTATGTTAAAGCTAATTACGCCGCTAAAGGCTAACGCTAGCATACTTGCTCGAAAAAAAAATAACAAAATAATTGGCCGGGAAACAAAAATAATGTGACAAAAATGTCATTTTAGATTATTTTCCATCCAGCCTTGTGCCTGCTGCCACTTGCCTTTGCTTTGCAATCCAATGCGCGAGTGAGTTATTAAGCGGTGAAGGTGACTGCGGTTTCTCTGTAAAGGGAACAGATGACTTATTTTTTAATGTTCATTTATTCATCTATTTATTTATTTACATATTTATTTATTTTGCTCTATGTTCCCATTTCCCTGTCATTGAGAAACCTTGCGTGTCCTTCCGCTCAAATGGGTGTTAAACTAAACCTGCTGATTGCCTTAGCAGCTAATGGCTAACCCAGCACGTAGCACATATAGGCCATCTGACATGAAGTGTGACGCAGCGCCTTTAATGGCTCATAATTGACAGCATATATAATTATACAATACACTACATATTGATTTTTATAGCGCTTTAATAACAGCTGTTAACATGGGCAGCTATCATATACAGGAAATAAAGCCGTCACAAAGATAGTAGAAATAGTTGCCTGTAAATGTTTAAACGGCATCTATGGGTAGTTACCTACATTCCGTGGCTTTATCGTGAGGGCCCGACTGCTTTGATAAGGTTTATGGTCGCCCCGGTTCACTTTAGTCCGCTTTCACACACATTTAGAGCCCGCGAATAGAAGAAAATTAACCTGTTTTTTTTTTTTAACTCGGATGTAGCCTAGCCGTTGTACTTCTTCCTTATGACTTTCATTAGTTTGTATATTTAGGATCACCTTTTAGTAAAATCCCAAAAAATCACCATGTTGAAAAATATGTAAAAAAAGTTAATCTGTCCCTCCCCGACAGGACAACAGCTTTGAGCAGTTCATCATTAACTATTGCAATGAGAAGCTGCAGCAGATCTTCATCGAGCTAACGCTACGCGAGGAGCAGGAGGAGTATGTCAGAGAGGTAAATTTTAGTGAGGTGTTATTCATGAACGAATTGGCTCTTAGAAGTTAATGACTGGATCTGGCTCTTAATTGGGCGCCAGCTCTTAATAGGGATCCGGCTCTTAATAGGGATCCGGCTCTTAATAGGGAGCCGACTAGGGAGCCGACCCCCCCCCCCCCCCCATCCCCTTTGTTTAAAGCCGCACGTGATTGGACATAATCTGTGGTCGAAGACACAAACACACACCTACTCAACTACACAGGTACACACACTCACACAAGAAAATCAATAAAGCCACATAAATTAAAAATAAAATATATGGTATATGTTTTGCATTTGTAATTCGTTGTACATATAAATGTACATTATTTTTGATAGTAAATAAATGTAATCAAAAATAAAACTGAGGAGCTATTTGGGAGAGAAAAAAATCCTGGGGACCCATTTGGGAGCGAAAAGAGCCAGCTCTTTTTAGTGAGCTGAGCCAAAAGAACCCGCTCTCTAAAAAGAGCCGGAATACCCTCATCACAAGTAAATTTGTATCTCAACAGCGCATAACCGACATTTTCGCAAACGGCGGGGGTGGGGGGGTCAATGGCCTCTATCACCCCACTCCTATCCCTGTCAACATTCAACATCTGCTCGTTTTCAAAGCTCAGCGTTATTGTGAGCGCTCGACTCCTTCCCCCTTGCAAAACACGGCGGCGCATATTATGGCCGCTCTCCAGCGTGCAGCATGGGAAAATACCACCAGGCCCGTCGGCGGGAGGGAGTCTCTCCGTGGGGATAAGCCACGCCTTCTTTGTCCCCCGCCTCTCATATCACCAAAATTGACTCAAAGCTGTGCTCCCAACATTGCGGGTTTGAGATCCACGTTATTTGGGTTGAATTTGCTTTGAAAGCCAGCTTTTCAAAGGCTCATGTGAAGTGCCCCCCCCCAAACCCCCACCCCCCAGAATTTATTCGCTGACAGATATAATGGAAAGCGAGCTCATAGAACATGTTCTGAGGAATGTTCCATTTTGCGGCTTGTTATCAAATCATCACTTCTGCGCTTTATTGCAGTCGTTGTTCACTCTGACCTTAATTTCCTTTTGTCGCAGGGCATCGAGTGGACCAACATTGAATACTTCAACAACGCCATTATCTGTGACCTCATTGAGAATGTAAGTCCCATTCCCAATAGGGGGGGGGGCAACGTCATAAATGACAATCGAAATATCTGGGTCCAAAAAAGCGCAGTGCTGGGAACAGCACGGATACTGCGCAGAACCCTCAAGCTTCCTGGCCTCTGGTAGAGGACCCGAGCTAAAATGGGGGACAGACACCACCCATGGTGGGTGAGACTCAGATTTTTTTTTTTTTATATATATATATATATAGGAAAGAGTCTGTTGAATGCTGGCTCATGTGGCTGCCGCTGCTCACCCGCAAAGAAACTGATCCTGTGACTGTAAAGTGACCTTGAGAGTTTTGAAAGGCTGGCTACCTAGCTAGCTATGTAGCTGGCTACCTAGCTAGCTATCTATTTGCTATCTAACTAGCTAGCTGGCTACCTAGCTAGCTAGCTATTTGCTATCTGTTTGCAATCTATTCGCTACATTCCTGACTAACGACTGGCCTATTTGCCCCACTCCCACCGGTATCACCTCATCAGCATTACGAATGTTGCCTAACCTGTTTTGCTGAAGCAGGCTATTGTATGAACGATCGAAATTGAACCTCACCCCACCAGACCGGTTTAATGAAGGATTTAGTTGTTTTATGAGAATCGCTTCTTTTACCCCCCTTTCAAACCATCTGTTCTTTTGCTAAGATTTTAACCTCATTGTCGTCAAATGAGTGGTTGCGAGCTTTTAGGTGCAAATGTACTGCCGATTGAGGCCCACTAGTATTATCCCTGCGCTGCTCTGCCCCCCCAACCTGAGAGTAGGGACCTACCATAGCTGTGTCCGCCGCCGCCATGTCTGGATATTAAGGATATATAAATCGGGCCGATACGACCAGTCAGACTTTAGTTCGCTGTCGAAGCCTCTTGGATAGGAGGCGAAACGTCCGACACCTTCAAAAAGTACAGATGACGGCTGAAGAAAACTTCTCATCAATCTATTCGCTATCTAACTAGCTAGGTGGCTACCTAGCTAGCTATATATTTGCTATCTATTCACTATCTAACTCGCTAGCTAGCTATCTATTAGTTATCTATTAGCTAGCTCGCTAACTTTCTGTCTATTTGAGTTATTCCGGGTTGAGTGAATGCTGCCGCATGTGGTTGCTGCTACTCACCCACAGAAAAACTGATCCTGTGACTGTCAAGTGACCTTGAGGGTTTTAAAAGGCACTTAGAAATTAGATGGATTATTATTATTATTATTATTATTATTATTATTATTATTATTATTATTATTATAAAAATGTCTGCATGTCAAATTTTGCTTTTCTTGTCTTCCCTCCACCAAGAACCAGAATGGCATCATGGCCATGTTGGATGAGGAGTGCCTCCGTCCCGGCACGGTGACGGACGACACCTTCCTGGACAAGCTGAACACGGTGTGTGCTGATCACCAGCATTTTGAGAGTCGCCTGAGCAAGAATTCAAAGTTCCTCAATGACCACAGTTTGCCGCACAGTTGCTTCCGTATCCAGCATTATGCCGGCAAGGTTAGCGACACTTTTACCCATTCCTAATCACTTTTTTAAATTATTCTGACTAGTTTATGTTATAATGGCAGATTTGATTTCCTTTACTGAGGCATTTATGACTGATAAACGTATCATATAGCAAAAAAAAAAACATGATACTGCCTTTCCCCGCCCACTTTAACTCATTCACTGCCAGACGATGTGCAAAAATGTGTCCTCTCCAATGCCAGGGTTTTTGTCATTCTCACTCAAATTGCAGGACCCACAGAATATTGAGTTTTAGGATGACATAAACATTCAATGCTGCGTAAGAATCCTTAGACTCTCTTATTTCATCAGAAAAAAAGAGTTAATTCCCAAGTTATATGGGTCAGGAGTTATCAGAGCTTGAAATGGGGGCAGATGTCCAAAATATAATGCAATACAGTGAGACCTCAATTTACAAACACCTTAACTTACAAACGTCAAATTTATGAAAATTAAACCTTGCAATAAGCACTATTTTCATAATAAACACCCACCGCGGCTGGCGGAGTGATCTTCAGCGGAAGCACACGACCAAACAGCACCACAGGTTAAGTTACCAACAGTCCTTATGGATTGGATTGGATTGGATTGGATTGGATTGGATATGCCTTTATTAGTCTCACAGTGGAGAAATTTACATTTCACAGCGGCAAAGTGATGAAAGGAATGAGAGTAGAAAAACAAAATACATGAGCTGCTTATGCTGCTTATGGAAGGTGACTCTCCTTCCATAAGCCATCAACGACCATCAAAAAGGTAAATAAAACTTTATTTTACAGCACAGTTTATTTCTTTAATTACAGTCCTCATGTAATGCGCCTCTCTTTCCAAACAGCAATGCCCTTTGACCTCCAACGCCATACCACAAGCCATAAATGACCATCACAAATGTAAATAAAGTGACTTTATGATACAATGCAGTGTATTTCTTTCATTACAATAAAATAGCACATTTATTATACATAGAATAATGTATGTAGTGTGTAGTTTTAAGGATTATTTAGTTCAAAAGTATATTTTATGGAAACCCGGGAACTAATTATTCCCATTTTAATGGTTTCCTATGGGATTTTTTTTTGAGACACACTTTTCGCCTTACACACTCTGTCTGGGAACCAATTAAGTTCGCAAGTTGAGGTCTCACTGTATTGATTTACATACAGTAAAGTCTCGTTATATCGATATTCAAGGGAGTCCGAGAAAATATTGATATAACCGGGGCTATCGATATATCCGACCCTGTTTGCATGTAATTTTCTCCGTGCGTACATAGAAATAGTATCGATATAACCGGGACTATCGATATATCCGATATCGATATAACGAGACTTTACTGTATATAGCGGTGTAACAACATCTGAAGCTGGAACAAAGCGCTAACATGGAAAAAAGAAAAATGATGGCCCCTCTTGGAAGACAAAAACATTGCCAGAGGTCTGACCAGCGCTTTATCGGCAGCCCCAGCAAGAAAAACCAAAACCCAAAAAAAAATCGGGAATGCCGCTCCATGTCATACTTTTCAATACCCGAATAAGTTTGGGAATGACAGCGAATGAGTTAAAATTGTTCTACAGTATTTTAATCAACCAAATATGCACATTGACATCTGCCTAATTAATAAATGAATGGATTAATTAATTAATTCAGTGTATTCCTAATAATATGGGTCTGGAGTTATCTAAGCTTGAAATGGGGGCCCTCTGCCCCCTCGTGGGATGGAAAAACATTGCCTAGAGGCAGTGTCTGACATTCGTGACAAAAAGTTAGTGGACACCGGAGCAGACAACTCTGAAAAGTTGCCTGCCCCATTTTTCACAACTTGAAACATAATAAGATGACTAATCGCAAAAAAAAAACATTGTTGCGAAGAATAAAGGATTTTTTTAATTAAGGAAATACCTACCACAAATGCTCCCTTGGTTAATTTGTGGTAAATATCCCTTGCTGAAGATTATGCTCTAGTTTGTCATCATGGTGCCACATGCAATGTTTGCGTTGCTTTGTCTGCTACAAGCGCCTTTCATTACTCTCAAGTACTCCTCTTCTTTTCCTTTCAGCTCTCAAGTACACTTTACAGTAATGATTGGCAAATTGGCAAACGATTTTTCGTTTGGGAATTTGCATACTCGGCACGGCAGCCAATCAGAAGCCTGTTTCATGCTTCGGACTATACCATGACTGGAAAGTGTACTTGAAAGTTTTGAAAGGCGCTTAGAAAGAGGAGTCCAGTGTCTTGCAGTGGTTTGCTTGTAGCTTTTGCTTTATTGAATAAAAGAAACGTTTGCTTTGATTTTTTTTTTTTTTTTTTGAAGAAGTTGTCGGCCACCCGGGCGAGACGTTTTGAAAGTTGTAGGACCAACATAAAAGTTGTACGCCCCGGGCCTCTTGGCAGATGTTATTTCAAACACTACTAGAGGTCTGAAATTCACACACAAGATGGACCGGACCTTGATCCGCACCCCCCTGCAAAAAAAACAAAGAAAACAAAACCTGAATAATTCGGGAATGGCGCTTCTCGTCATACTTTTCAATACCCGGATACATTTGGGGATGGTAGTGAATGAGTTAATTGTCAAAGAAAAAATGTTGTCTTTCAACAATAAGTGAGCTCCGCCTGTGGCCTCGTAACTTAGCATTCGAGGCTAACAAATGTGATAGTTGACATTTCCCGTACATTCTCGTTCACGTGTACATTGAAAGTTATGTAGGTTTTATCGTCGGGAGTTATTTTGAGTAATTTTCATGCTTTTGATGCTTTTTTTTGTGTATTGTTTTTATGACTGTTTTAAATTTTGTCAAGAACTTTATGGTTTACCTGTGAAAAGTGCTATATAAATAAATCTTACTTACTTACGTATGTACTTAATATAACTTGCTAGTTTGAAAGACTTCAAAAAAAGAATTTTTAATTGTCGATTTTTATTATAAAAAAAAAACATTGGTGCTTTTGTCATCTAAAAAAAGAGCCATGACTTTGATGATATTCCCTAAAATGAACTTTTATTTTTTTGTCCTCCTCGTATCAAGGTGTTATACTGCGTTGAAGGCTTTGTGGACAAGAACAACGACCTCCTGTATCGGGACTTGTCCCAAGCCATGTATAAGGCCAACCACAGTCTCATAAAGCAACTCTTCCCCGAGGGCAACCCAGGCAAAGTCAACCTGAAGAGACCTCCCACCGCCGGTTCCCAGTTCAAAGCATCAGTGGGCACCCTCATGAAGAACCTGCAGACCAAGAACCCCAACTACATCCGGTAGAACCGTCATTTTGAACCGATTATGTCATTGCGAGTCATGAGATAAGAGAAAAATGAGATGTACGAAAGATCATTTGAAACAAAGGAAGCTAACATTTCAATCCCAAAATATTCGCCGCGAGCACGGCGATCAAATCAGGAGGGCGATGGTATGTAATCAGTATTTAGTGTGAAAATTTCTTGATTTATTTATCTAGCTATCCAGCTATCTAGCTAGCTATTTCGCTATCTTGTTATTTGCTATCTCTTTGCTACCTAGCTCCCTGGCCGGCTATCTAGGTAGCTATCTATTAGCTATATAGCTATCTAGCTGGCGGCCTATTAGCTAGCTATTGGCTAGATAGCTAGCTTTCTATCTATTGGAGTTACTTCCGTCTTGAGTGAACGCTGGCGCGTGTGGCTGCCGCTGCTCACCCACAGAAAAACTTATCCTGTGACTGTAAAGTGACCTTGACCGTTTTGAAAGACGCTTATTAATGACATTTATTATTATTATCATCTCGCTAGCATCTATTTGCTATCTAGCTCCTTGGCCGGCTATCTAGCTAGTTCTCTATTAGCTATATAGCGATATAACTAGCTATCTATTAGCTAGCTGGCTAGCTTTCTATTTGAGTTACTTCCGGGTTGAGCCGCTGCTCACCCACAGAAAATCTTATCCTGTGACTGGAAAGTGACCTTCTGAGTTTTGAAAGGCACTTATAAATGAAACGTATTATTATTATTTTTATTATTCTCCTGCTAGGTGCATCAAACCCAATGATAAAAAGGCAGCCCGCATCTTCACCGAGTCCCTGGTTTGCCATCAAGTGCGCTACTTGGGCCTGATGGAGAACGTCCGCGTGAGACGGGCCGGCTACGCCTTCCGCCAGCCGTACGGGCCTTGCCTGGAGCGCTACAAAATGCTCTGCAAACAGACCTGGCCGCATTGGAGAGGGCCTCCTAGGTAATGGTCCCGTTTTTTCACCGGCAGCAGGTGGGTACAGGGGCGGGGGTTTGCCAGAACCTCTTCTGAGGCTTTCGGAGAAAATATGCAGCTGTGGAATTTAAACAGCGAGTTCATTTTTAGCCGGTCCCAGCGGGAAGAGTGACTTTGTGACCGGTGCTATTGGGTTACTGTTGGAGTGTTCCGTTCCCAGGTGGGATTTTCTGCAGCTGCGAGACTCTTCCAACGGTGCATAATTTTTCCTGCAAATAGAATAGCATGCCCAGCTCATTATGCCGTATTTTGTTCGATTTTTATCTCTTTCCATAAATCGGCGATTCGCCAAGTATGGCGCTGCGCTGGCTGCCTCTTGTGGTCCAAATTAGGACGTGGCCCATTTTTGGGCCAGGTCAATGTAATTGGCCGGTATTAGCTTTTTTTTAAGTGCTAAAAATATGCAGTTTTTTTCTAATTCTGTTTCTATCTACACATTAGACAATAATAATAATGTTTTTTCTCCACGTAAAACACTTTTGTATTTGTCTCTGGTTGCGTTCTTTTGTGTTCTTTAACTTTCATCAGAAAATTAATCAGAATCATCTTTATTGCCAAGTATGCAGAACACACAAGGAATTTGTTTCCGGTAGAACACGCTGCACTAGTATCGTCGTCAAAAAAACTGCTAAGTGGCACTATACAGTTCAATTTTGGCTACTGTTGAAAGAGTTCAAAGAGTTAATGGCTTGGGGGAAGAAGCTGTTTAAATGTCTGCTGGATTTGGTGCGCATGGATCGGTAGCGCCTGCCTGAGGGGAGTAGCTGGAAAAGGTGGTGGGCAGGGTGCGGAGGGTCCAGTAGGATTTTCCGCGCCCTAGTTTGGATTCCTGCAGTGTGCAAGTCCTCGAGAGTGGGTAGGGCGGTGCTAATGATTTTTTCCGCCGTCCTAACTGTCCGTTGAAGTCGGATTTTGTCCATTTTTGTGGCGGCCCCGAACCAAACGGTGATGGAAGAACACAGGATGGATTCGATGACAGCCGTGTAGAAATGCCATTCCCCAATTTATTCGGGAATTGAAAATATGACATGGAGCGCCATTTCCGAATTTCTTCGGCTATTATTGTTTTATGCTTGGGTCCTCTGGTAATGTTTTCTGCCTTCCACAGGGGGGCAGCATTTCCCTTTTTGTCCATGTTAGCGCTTTGTTCCAGCTTCAGCTGTTGTTAAAAGTGCTATATAAACCAATATGTATGTATTTCATTGTTTTTCGGACACCTGCCCTCTTCAAGCTCATATAACTCCAGACCCATATAATTTCGGAATTAACTCTTTTTTTCAAATGAAAGAAGAGTGCCGTTCACAAATGTATTCGGAAATTGAAGATATGACGCAATTTCCGAATTTGTTTGGGTTTTGTTTTTTCATGCTTGGTTGACAATGAACCGCTGGTCAGACCCCTGGCAATTTTTTTCTGCTTTCCACAAGAGGGCAGCATTTCCTTTTTTTCCATGTTAGCGCTTTGATCCAGCTTCAGCTGTTGTTAAAGCACTATATAAACCAAATTGTATGTATTGCGTTGTAGTTCGGACAGTCGCCCCCATTTCAAGATCAGATAACTCCAAACCCATATAACTTGGGAATTAAATATTTTTATCTGATGAAAGAAGAGTGTCAAAGGTTTCTTACGCTGCATTGAATGTTTGTCGTTCTAAAAGTCATATTCTGTGGGTCATTCAATTTGAGTGAAAGTGACAAAAACCCTGGCACTGGAGTGGCCACATTTTTGTAACATATTTGGCAGTAAATTAGTTAAATACAGTTGAGTGTTTGAAACATTTATTTACCCCCTCAGGGAGGGAGTGGAAGTCCTCACGGCCGATCTTCAGATTCCCACCGAAGAATTCTCCTTCGGCCGGTCTAAAATCTTCATCAGGAATCCCCGAACGGTAAAAAACTAACAATCTCACATCCCCGAATGTCAAGAGGCTTTTTATTTTATTTATTTATTTTTTGTGGAATGTTTGTAGGGGTGTCAGCACCCCCCGCCCCACCTCATGTTTCGCCTTCATTTAAAACACACACATGCTTCCAATTAGCCGTCCCATCTTCATCTTCCATGGGAAAGAAGCATCTCGAGTCGCCTCTTGAATTACTCCAACAAGCACCATTGAGTGGCTTTATTTTATTTTATTTTTTCCTCTCTCGTTCCCAAAATACTTGGGAAAAAAATGTCATTTCGTCTGAAGCACTTCAACAATTGGCAATCCAAAATGGAACAGAAACTACAGTGATACCTCGACATACAAACGCTTTAGCTAACGAACATTTCGCCTTATCGCCTTACAAAATTGAAATTCGCGAGAATATAATCTTGGCATACAAACTAGTTTTCGGGGAACATACGGAGCGCCACAATGGCTGGCCAGTACCAGTACGCTAAGTCGACCATTGCTACCATCCCTAAGAACAAGGAAGCAATTAAGGGTCCATGTGTGGCTAAGGTTGTTTCGGTTTTGTCTAAGCAACGGTCTCCGACAGTAGAAGAGTTTGAAAAACTTCTGTTCATTTGGATTAACGGAAAGCAGCTAGCAGGGGTTAGTGTGAGTGAGGGTATTATCGCCGAGAAAGCACGGCGACTTCACTCGGATATCATCAAGAGGTTTTATTATTATACAGTACAGTTTATTTCTTTAATTGCAATACAATAGCACATTTACTATACATAAAACAAGGTATATTTTGTGTGGTTTTAAGGCTTATTTATGATAAAATTATCTTTTATGGGGACCTGGAAATGGATTATTCTCATTTTAATGGTTTCCTATGGGAAATTAATGTTTGGAAGACACACTTTTCACCTTACACACTTTCTGGGAACCAATTAAGTTCGTAAACTGAGGTATCACTGTACTTTAACTAGCTTCAAATGGGATTGTCAAATGTCAAGAGGGGTGAGTGGGTCATCTGGGGGCAAACAAAAAGTTGCCCCTCGGATACTTTTCTTGATTATTCTATTTTTCAAGACCTGTTAACATAAAAAACTAACAATTGTGTAACATGATCTCACTATAAAAGTACACGAAAACATATTCATGTTGCAACTGTAAATCAGCGATTTAATTCTTATTCATTCGGCGGCGAACCGAGCAGTCGCTCGGACTTTGTTCGTCATAATCACCGAATCAATATTTGCTCCCAGGTAAACATTGCCTAGCGCAAGATGGTCAAATGACGTTGCACTTTATAAGCTAAGAGTCAAAATTCACAAATTTCCCAGCAAACGAAATGCAGTCTCAATCTTGCTGCAATTCGCGGCCATTTTTTTAATGCAGTATATAATACCTACTACCCCCCCCCCAGTTGTTTTTCTTAGAGGAAAGGCGACGGCAGTGCCTGCAGGACCTGGCCACGCTCATTCAGAAAATCTACCGCGGCTGGAAGTGTCGCACTCATTTCTTGTTGCTGAAAAAGAGTCAGATTGTAGTGGCCGCGTGGTACCGGCGCTACGCGGTGAGCGACCCGTCGGGGTAGCAGGGCGCCCAAAACAAAACCGGTTGCCATTTTGCTGATTTGTTTTGCCTGTCCGTCCGATAGCAACAAAAGAAATACCAGAAGGTCAAGAGCGCCACCACCGTGGTGCAGTCATACACAAGGGGATGGCAGGTGGGATTTTTTTTCCTCGTTATTACAACAGGCATCATATGGTTAAAAACTTGTATTAGGGCCACCAACAAAAATTTTTAACAATGATGATAATAATAATAATAATGATGGTAATGTTAATAATAATAGTGATGATGATAATGCTAATAAATATAATAATGATAATGATGATGATAATAATGCTAACAATATTGAGGATAATAATGCTAATAATGAAGATTATGATAATGACAATAATAATAATGATGATAATAATAATGCTAACAATGAAGATGATGATGATAATGATGATAATGCTGATAATAATGATAATGGTGATAATGACAATAATAATGATTATTATAATAGTAATCATAATAATGACGATAATAATAGTAATGTTAATAATGATAATAATAATGACAATAATGTATTATTATTAATATAATAATGAGGATAATAATGATAATAATGCTGCTAATAATAATAGTAATGATAATAATGATGATAATAATAATTCTAATGATAATAATAATAACAATGAGTCCAAGATGGCACCCAAGTAGGCTGCCGTCATCAAGTGCTCTCATGAGCCTTGCCTTTTTTTTTTTTTTTTTTTTTTTTTGTCACTTTGTGTTGTTGTGCGTCGTGTGGAATGGATACGGATTGTTTTTCAGCATTTTTGACAACGACATTCATCAAGGAGGATACTGTGCTGAGCGGTTGCGCCTTTTCGGTAGCATGAATATGCCAATACTGTTTAATGGGAGGGATGTCGGTGCCATTCGACTGTCATCGCAGGACAGCTCTGGGGCCATTGTGCTTTTTTGCGCCTGTGTTGGGCAGCATCTTCACAGCGCCGCTTTGTTCAGCGGAAAGGTTGGTGCTGTTGGACACTTTGCAGCTGGATGAATGCTTATGTGGAACTGTCGCAGCTTGGAATTGAAGCGGATTTATGTGTGACAGGAGATGTGAGACAATCTCTTCATCAATGGATGCTACACCTGTGTGTTTGCTTTCAACATTTAGCTTGTAGTCGACGTGCACATTCCACCATGATGTCCCTGATCCACTGGTGAAGAGACGCTTTGATCCCCTCCTCACGTGGAACTGTTTTGTGTAACAAAGAGGGTACAGAAAGTCCTTAAGAATGAATGACTCTCTGTGTCTTTGTGTTGTCATGTTATTTATTTACTTTTTTTTGTTCCGACGTAAAAGCTTGGCCAAAACAAACATGCGGATCAAACCTCTAAAGATAGAGGACACTGATTTGCTGTGGCGACCCCTTGAAGGGAAAAGCCGAAAGGAAAAGAAGTTTTTTTGTTGTTGTTTTGACCTCAAGACGACGCCGCGAGAGTGGCTGGCTTTCCAACAGCTCATGTATTTTGTTTTGTACTTTCATTCCTTTCATAACTTTGCTTCTGTGAAATGTAAATTTCTCCACTGCGAGACTAATAAAGGCAAATCCAATAATGATGATGATAATAATAATAATGCTAATAATAAGAATAATGATGATACTGATAATAATAATAATAATAATTATCATAATAATGATCATCGTAAGAATGATAATAATGCTGATAATGATGATGATAATAATAATGATTATGATTATTATGATAATGATAATGATGATAATGGCCATCTTGCGTTGTTTTCTGCTAGGCTCGCAAACTGCTGAGAGAACTGAAACATCAGAAGAGGTGCGAGGAGGCTGTGACTACCATTACGGCTTACTGGCACGGCGCTCAGGTACTGATTTTTTTCTTTTTCTTTTTTAAACAGTTGCGTTCTCGCATCGGTCTGCGCAAATGCTTGAAGGGCTTTTCCTTCTCCAATTCTTTTTTTATGCTTCTATGCATTCAATGCTGCTTCTTCTGCGAATTTCACAGCACTGCTCCTTTTTCCTTATATTTTACCCCCCGCCCCCAATCCTCCCTTCTCTCACACTCTTCTCTCTCTGACCTAAACGGCCCCACGTCCCCTCCAGGCTCGAACGGAGCTGCGACGTCTAAAACAACAAGTGCGGAATAAATGTGCTGTGACAGTAATTTGGGCATACTGGCAGGGAACCAAGGTATTTCCGCCCAGACGTAGTGTGTAGCTCCTTCCTGCTGTCTGTAATCCCCGTTCGTCTTATTAACGTTGACGCCGGCGTTCAGTTTATCGTCTTTGAAAAACATTTTTTTTTGTGTGTCAGGCATGCAAAAAGTCTGCTTTCTCAAAAGAGAAATATTGTGGTACTATGTACAACCTTCGTTTCCTGAAAAAGCAGAATCAAAGGTGTGTCTCATCTAGTGGCGATTGATGGTATTGCAACTTCATCGACCGCTGACTATTTGTAGTACCGCGTCCACATACACATCCTTTTTTTCCCGCAGAATTTCTCAGAAAAACATAATATCACTATAATGAATTGATGAATAATGTATTAATGTAATAAACAAATATATGAATGAATGAACAATTTATTAATGTACAGTAACAAATAAATATATGAATGAATGTATAAATTAAATGATGAATGAATGATTAAATTAATAGTGAATGAATGAATAAATTAATGGATGAATCAGTGAATAGGAATAACTTATTAATGTAATAAATATACGAATGAATGCATAAATTAATGCATGACTGAGTGAGTGAATGCATGAATAACTTATTAATGTAATAAATATATGAATGAATGCATAAATAAATGTTAAAATGAATGAATGCATCAATCAATGCATGAATGAATGAGTGAATGCATGAATAACTTATTAAACTAATAAAGAAATATATCAATTAATGCATACATTAATGTATGAATGAATGCATAAATTAATTGATGAATGAGTGAATGAATGAAATATTAACGATCAATGTTATAAATAAATATATGAATGCATAAATTAACGTCTGAATAAATGGTTTAATGAATGAATGCATACATTAATGGATGATTGAATGCCTACATTAATGGACGAACGAATGAATGAATGAATTAATGCATGAATGAATTAATCTTCTTTTCCTTTCGGCTTTTCCCTTCAAGGGGTCGCCACAGCAAATCAGTGTACTCCATCTTTAGAGGTTTGATCCACATGTTTGTTTTGGCCAAGCTTTTACATCGGATGCCCTTCCTGACACAACCCTCTGTATTTATCCGGGCTCCCAAACACAAAATGGTCATCCGAACGAACGAAAAGGGGAGGCCCGCAGGCCACTCGTTGCCCATCCCTGCTGGAGCTTATCAACATTGACATTAGGAGTTCTCCTATCTGCCGCGGTTGCTTTATAAGCCACGATTCATATTTCAAGGTCTCCAAACCATCTGATAAGACCAAATCCGGCCTATCAACGATGCCCGTTCAATCTTTGCTCTGCCATTTTATCATCGCCACTGGTTCCAAAAGTCACGAATACTGAACCCAAGTTCCCTCCACCGCGACCGCCATTTCCCCTCGTAGGCTCGGCGGGAGTTGCGTCGGCTGAAGAAAGAGGCGAGGAATAAGCGCGCCGTGTCGGTCATTTGGGCCGGCTGGCAGGGCACCAAGGTATTTGGGAACCCTGTTGCATTGATTTGTGGTGACTTTGTGATTGGTCGCCTTTATCCACACACCCCTAAAAAAGCCATCTTCATATCCGTCATTGCTCCAAGCCTGCTCCGCCTACATTTTTTTAACTAATCCAACCAAGCCCACTGGCGCCCCATGTCTCCTCTAATGATGTTTGTCACATTTCATGGTTATGAAAAGTAAGCACACCCCTATTCAAATCCCAAGTTTTTATCTGAGAAAAAAAACTCCTGCTTCCTTCAAAATGCTTTGCAAAATTGGGTCGTCCTCCCATTTTTTAAATTCATTATTTATTTCGACCAACCAAGTTAGAAAGTTATTGGTTTTATTTTGTAAACCTGTCATATCCCTGGTTGTAAGCCAGGGGTGTGCGCACATACGCAAACACATCTCAGCTGTTTTTTTTCTACATTCGCGTTTCAGGCAGTTGCATAGATTGAAAGTCACATTGGAGAAAAAAAGTAGTTCGGAAGTTTTTTTTTAGTCTTATCAACCAAAAATTGGCACTTTAACTCATTTACTGCCATTCCCATATTTATTGGGGTTTTTGTTTTACTTACAGTGGTGCCAATAAAGGCCTGATCAAACCTCTGTCAATGTTTTTTCCCTTCGACATGGGGCAGCATTTCCCTGGTTTCCATGTTGGCGCTTTGTTCCAGCTTCAGCTGTTGTTAAACCGCTAGATAAGTCAATATTGTATTGTATTTCGTACATTTGCCCCCATTTCAAGCTCACATAACTCCAGGCCCATATAACTTAGGAATTAACTCTTTTTTTTTTTTTTTCGGACAAAACTAGAGAGCTTAAAGGACAACCAACGTCACTTTTTTGTTTTTTAACTGACATCAGAAAAACGTTTTATAGCAACTGAAATACCCAAAACACGCAGCATGATATTTTTAGTCAAATGCAAAACACCAATGAAAATGACTTAAAGTGTCCAAAATCTGCAAAAAAATTGAGCTGCGAATTGGGCATTTTCAGAAAGTCCCGGCCCCAGTTTGTGACGTCACGCCAAGACGTCTTGCATTGTGAATCAAAACAATGGCTTCAGATTCGGAGAATATGCTTTCTTGTTACACATCCAGTTATGAATATGATTCAAATAGTTCTGAAGAGGAAAGCATACATGTTTGCAATCGATTAAAGAATTATATGTGCCATTGTGAGGCACCATTGGGGGAAAATCTCTCACCCCAAAAAATGAGGCACAAAATGGCGACCTCCAGTGGCCACCTCCGCTTCCACAGGCTGATAAATTCCTTATATGGAGCTTGGATGCCCTGTTCTGGTGGCTTTTGGGTGAAACACGGTTCTCAGACCAAACATGTACAGCAAAATACATTGACGTGATGGAAGGACTGCTACAATGTGTCTTTTTTCGGTCAGGGGGCAGTCCTTTCGTGATGTCATGTACAGACTCGTCACCAACTCAAAAACAAGACTTCCTGAATATTCAGAGCGAGTCTTAAAACGTAAAATATAGCTATATGCGGTGGAATCTTCATTCAGTCATTTGAAGCCATTTTACACATTATGGACACAACTTGTGCGGAGACATCGGTTGTCCTTTAAGGTTTCTTACTCTGCATTGAATTTTCACGTCGTCCTAAAACTCAATATTTTGCGGGTCCTGGAATTCCAGGGACAATGACATTTTTGCACATCATCTGGTAGTGAATGAGTTAATCGGGAATGTGTGACTTTTTATGGCCGCTTGAAATCATGTTTTGTGTTTTGAGCACCAACCTCCCTCCATCTACTCTCCACATCACGCATCCGCATGACAAGTATTTATTTATTTTTGGTTCAATGCATATATGCTTTCTCTGTGTTGCTGTGCCATTGTAATTTTTCTCCACAGGACCACTTTGGAAGGCCTTTTTGACATTTTTGTCAGCATTTTGACAAAAATGCTTCACAATGAAACTTGAACGTCCATTTCCTTTTGCAGAAACTCCGAAAATGTCATTTTTGTCATCAAATTGTTGTTTTTGAGGTTGAAAGCCAGTGCGTGTATGTGTGCAGTGTGGGATGCAGTGTTTGACGTCTGCTCACCTCAGGCAACACGGTTGTGCCTTTTCTGCTCATCTCTTCTTGCTTGTTTTTTTTTTTTGCCCCCCCCCCCTTTTTTTTTTATATATCCTGGCCCGCCCCCCCTCGAACAGGCTCGCAGGGAGCTGAGAAGACTAAAGGAAGAGGCCCGCCGTAAGCAGGCTGTCGCTGTGATTTGGGCCTGCTGGCAGGGACTGAAGGTACCTGGCAAACCCTCAGGCCAAGTCATCACAGAGCTTCCCAACTACTAATCCCCCCCCCCCCCCCCCCGCGCCCGCCATTCCACCATTGCACCACCCCCTGTCTAGAGTGTGTGTCAGTGTTCACAAAGCCAGTCACTGCCCTCGCACCATTTTTTTGTAAAATAAGCAGTGATCAGAAGATTCATTATCCTCTTCCATGAGTGAATGTTACTGCAAAGGCATTGAGACGTTTCGGTTGTCCGTATAATAGCCTGACAACTAGATAGGATTTGCTTTTATTAGCTTCGCAGTGGAGAAATGTCACATTTCACAGCAGCAAAGTGATGATGAAAGGAAGAGGGAAAGAAAGAAGTAGAAAAACAAAATACAGGAGCTGCTGTAAAGGCAACCACTCTCGCGGCGCCATTTGAAGTCAAAAGAACAAAAAATAAAAGAACAAATATGACAACACAACGACAGTCATTCAATTTTAAGCATTTTCTACACCCTATTTGTTGTATAAAGCAGTTGTAGATGAAATAATAGAGAGAGAAAAGCGTCCTTTTCACCAGTGGATCAGGAACGTCATGGTGGAATGTGCACGTCTGCTACAAGCTAAATGTTGTAAGCAAACACGTAGCTATAGCGTCCATTGCTTAAAAAACGATTGTTTCACATCTCTGAATGACAGTTGCTAGTTTAGCCACGGAGGAATCAAGTCCTCGTTTTCATCGGGAGCGAGCTATTTGCTATCTATTTGCTATTTATTAGCTGGCTCGCTAGCTTTCTGGCTGGCTAGCAAGCTATCTGTATATCTATTAGCTATATAGATGGCTAGCTTTCTAGCTAGCTGGCTATTTGCTATCCATTAGCTGGCTAGCTAGTTTTCTATCTATTTGAGTAACTTCCGGGGTGAGTGAACGCTGGCGTGTGTGGCTGCTTCACCCGCAGAAAAACTTATCCTGTGACTGTAAAGTGACCTTGACAGTTTCGAAAGGCGCTGAGAAATTGGATTGGATTGGATTGGATTCGATTGGATTGGATTTGCCTTTATTAGTCTCGCAGTGGAGAAATTTAAATGAAATGTATTATTATTATCTCCTGTACAACGTAAATCTGCTTCAATTCCAAGCCATTCCGCATTGGTGCTGCGGTTGCAAAATGATTAAAAGGCGATTATTATTTTTTTCTTCACTCACAGGGCGGTGGCTGTCTTCCGTTGCTGTTTTTCGCCCTCCATTCAACTAACTAACATTTTTGTTTTCCACCCTGTCCTCTTTGTGTTCCTCTAGGTGTGTATTACGTGTGTGTGTTTATTTGTGTGCTATTGTCGTGATTGCCTAAAAGCGTCCGTCCATCCGGGCGGATGTCGTTGCGCCGCGTGACTCTTCCCCATCATCCTGATTGTCCACTTTTTTTTGATCCACTTTGCACCTGTTCACAATCACTTTCCGCTATGAAGGTCGGCATGAAGGTCGATTGCCGTTGAACGTCGTCATTCGCTGTCCCATTTGGGGCCGGTTTGACCTTTGCTCCCATCCGTTAATCAAAAAAGAAGCAGTTTGTAATCATCTTTTCTTTCTTTTTTTTTTTGGTCTGTCATTCTCTCTGATAGGTCCGCAGGGAATACAGGAAGTTTTTCCGGGCCAATGCAGGAAAAAAGATTTACAACTTCACCATCCAGAGAATCGTAAGAGTGGTTTCACATTCAACGGTGACTTCCTGTTGATGAGAGCTGACGTTTCGGTTTTCTTCTTCTAGATGCAAAAATACTTCCTGCGTCTGAAGAAGACCTTGCCTTCCATGTCCCCCATTGATAAGACTTGGCCCCCCGGGGCCTACCGCTTCCTGGATGCGACCCACGCTGAGCTTCGCACAATCTTCCACCTTTGGAGGGTCGGTCACGTTCCCTTGATATTTTTTTCCCCCAATGTCAGGGTTACTTTTCCATCCAGCCTCTCCATCATTGTGGAGCTAATTGATTCATTGAGTAATTAATTTATCAAGTAATTATTTTTGTAATACTTTAGACAATAAATTAAGTGATTTATTAATTAGTTGGGTAATTTAGTAAGTAATAAATTAACTCCTTCACTGCCAGATGATGTGCAAAAATAAGTCCACTCCAGTGCCATGGTTTTTGTCACTTTCCGTCAAATTGCAGGGCCCACAGAATATTTAGTTTTAGGACCACATAAACATTCAATGTAGTGTAAGAAACCTTAGACTGTTTTCTTTTATGAGAAAAAAATAGTTAATTCCTAAATCATATGGATCTGGAGTGATGAGATTAAAATGGGGGCAGCTGTCCAAAATACGATATATGTACATAGTATAGCGCTTTAACAACAACTGAAGCTGGAACAAAGCGAAAACATGGAAAAGGGGAATTGCTGCCCCCCGTGGAAGGGAAAAACTATTGCCAGAGGCAAAGGCCAGGGCTTTATAGGCATACAAGCATGTAAAAAATTAAATAAATAAATAAATTCGGGAATGGCGCTCTACGTCATATTTTCAGTTCCCATTTGTGGCACATACATTTGTGAACTAGCTGCAAAATGGCTAACTCTGTGTTTGCCATTTTGGAGTCTGCAATCCAATTTGTAGCACTGTGATTTTCGTGAGTTAATTCCCAAGTTATATGGGTCTGGAGTTATCTGAGTTTGAAATGGGGGCATATGTACAAAATACAACACAATATTTATATAGTGCTTTAACAACAGCTGAACAGACAATCAAAACGCTCCTTCCGCTCGCTCCTTGCTCGACGATCCATTGCTCGAGTCTTTCCTCCAACTCCGGCCACCTTGCCTTATGTCCGCGAAAACTCAGCTGAGTCTTCTTCACCTGTCGGAGCTCGTTCTTATATTCTCTTTCGATTCCCATGTTCCTCGGCGTTGCTGATAGCCTTCAGTTTAAACTGAGCTTCGTAACCATGTCTTTTTGCCATTTTCAGGGTTGTTAAAACAGCAATGTTGTGCATCAAGCACATACCTGTTCTTTTATACACAATCCACACCCACACATCCCCCCTCGTGTTCTCTACGTCTGTTGCGCTCTCCACTATGGTAAGGGAGATACGGTGTTGTGGGATCCACAAAAAAAAAACACAAGACAAGCAGTGCGATACGTCTTGACTCAACAGTGGTTTACTTCGAATGCCCAGATGTAATGCAAACGTATGCGCACAACAAATTCCTGTCCAACGATCTAAATCGGTCCGACACGAAACACTAATCGAAGAAGGCGTTCCTTGTTTAAATAAACATTTTCGATATATATCATTTGTAAACCAATATAACTACGCGAATGTAACCAAAATACCAAATAAGATACATTACAACCTGTCACATACTCCCCCTCAAAATAGATGTTGTTCCCAACATATGTACTAGTAAATACATAAATGCGCTGGACGACATGCCCAAAACAATTACGCACGGTATTATGAACTGCATCCAAATATGAACTATAATAATGAACAGTTTACAAACTGGAACTCTTTTCATACATTGTTTACATTATCCACATTAGGGCTCATCGAGCTCTTCTTGTTTCCATCTCACTGTGCTATCAAACAGAAGTGTCGATTAACCATGTCTGTAGTACTCCGTGGCATAATAGGGGTGTGCACCATGCATCCAAGGCATTGTCTGTTCACCATAACATGGTACTGTCCCTACATTGTAACAAGATGGCGAACCAAGGCTATCATACGTGAATACCTTGGGTCTCCTGTGTTCTCGTCGTGGCCGTTGATTTCCCCCTATATCAGAATTACTGGGGGGTGGCTGGGGAAAAGGGGGACACAACGTCACAGGTGGATCATTTTCCGGACCAATGTTGCCCTCCTGATGTTGGTCAACTTCCGCAGCTCCCGGCTCTGTCCCCGGCAGTTCATTCCCCAGTTGATTGTCATCATGGTGGGTTGTCTCCACGAAGCTCACGTCCCGCAGTTCTGGTGAGTCTGGTCGGGTGCTCTGGCGATGCAACACTGGATAATACTCGTCCTTCTCATCATCCTCTTCTGAATCCATCTTGTTCGGTCATTGCCGAGTGGACTTTTTCTTGGACTGGAGCTGTAGTGAAGTCTCTAATGGCAAATGATCACATGGCAGTAAGAGATTGCGGTGGAGTATCCTACATCTGCCCTTCCCCCTATCAGGTTTCAGCTCATAAACTGGAATGTATTTGCTTACTTGATGAACCACTGTCTGAACAACAGCCTCCCAGTGGTTTCTCAGTTTGCCTGAAACTGCACGTGGGGTTAAGTTTCGAACTAGAACACGATCACCGGGCAACAGGGTAGAATACTTTAGTTTACTGTCATATAGTCTCTTACTCCTGGCAGCAACTTTTTATTTTCTTGCGTTATCACATACTCTTCCTCCATACCCTGTTTCCACTTCTTCACATAGTCCTTCTGGTTGGTGTCACCCTGGTTAGAGTCTGGATTCAAACTAAACAACATATCAACTGGTAAACGTGATGAGCGTCCATAAAGTAAGTAAAAAGGTGAAAACCCTGTCACCTCACTTTTGGTACAGTTGTAAGCATAAACTAGTTTGTTTAGTGAGTCTTTACAGTTACTCTTTTGTTTCTCTGTCAGTGTCTTTAACATCTGGATCAGTGTTCGATTAAATCGTTCAACCTGTCCATTTCCCTGTGGGTCGTTGGGGGTTGTCCTTGAACCCGCAACCCCACAATATTCCTTCAGTTGAGCAAAAAGTTGATTTTCAAATTCACCACCCTGATCATGGTGAATCCGAAGGGGGAACCAAACTTTAAAATAGTTTAAAGCATATTTGGTGTAGTATAAAAGCAAAATTTTGTCTTACCACAAGCACGTATTCATGCTTACATTTGTCAAGATGCAAACAGATTTGGACGTCAAAAGGCTGAGTATAAACTTGAGCAAAACGTCTAAAATGGTCTACTACCACAAGCACGTATTCATAACCACCCTTACATTTGTCAAGATGCAAAAAGTCAACAGAGACAAGGAAGCAGTAGATGGGTTCTGTTTGCCGTTTTTCTGTACAAAACACCTCTTTCATTAAAGTGTAGCTTGTCCCATTCCCTCACAAGACAAACAACTTGAGGACAATGCTTTCTTATTTCAGTACCTAGCGGTTTCGTCTCTGCCAGTTTGTATCTAATAGTATGTCCTATAATGGGGTCAGTCTCTTTATCTAGCTTGATCTGTCCAACAGTCAATGGGGCTATCGGTGTGTTTAGTGACACCTCGGCACACGTAGATGAGATTCCCATAGACCAAGCTGCACTAGACTCGTTCTGTTGGTCAACTGCTTGTACGGCAGCACTCACAGCATCATATGACACTTCTTTTGTGCATCCTTCCATATATGTTACCATATCAAGGGACATCCTAGATAAACTGTCTGCATCAACATTTTCCTTACCAGGACGATATTTAACAGTAAAATTAAAATCAGAAAGTTCTGCGACCCACCTGCACCCAGTTGCATTTAACTTAGCAGTCGACAGTACATAAGTGAGTGGATTATTGTCACTAAACACAGTGAAGAATGGTGCATAGTACAAATAATCACGAAACTTGTCTGTGATCGCCCACTTAAGCGACAAAAATTCCAACTTGCCCGAGTGTAAGTTATAATTCTTCTCAGCTGCAGTTAAAGTCCGAGAGCCATAGGCTATCACGCGAAGTTTGCCATTTTGTCTTTGGTACAACACAGCACCTAAACCCCGGTTGGAGGCATCTGTATGCAAAATGAAAGGATGCGCGAAGTCAGGAAAACCTAAAACTGGTGGTTGAACTAAACAGTCTATTAGCTGCTCTAACACTGACTGATGCTCATCACTCCACTCAATACGTGTGTTGGAAGACACACTGTTATGTCTCACTTTCTTTTTTTTTTTTTTTTTTTTTTTTTTGTGCTGCTGAGTCTCAACATTCCGAGGGGCTTTAAGCAAATCATACAAGGGACTGGCAATACAAGAGAAATCGTTGATGTATTGCCTATAATAGCTTAACAGTCCCAAAATGGCTCGAAGCTCACCGACAGTGCCTGGCTGCTTGTTTTTCAGGGCACGCACTGCTGCTGTATCTGCCGGGTCCATTCAGCTCCCCTCAGCAGAGACAATCCTGCCGAGGTACCTCACTTCCGGCTTGCAGAGGTCACACTTTCGGGATTTGAGTTTTATTCAATTTTCTCGGAAACGTCGCAACTCTCGCCTGACGTCCTCAACGTGGTTGTCAAATGTCCCGCTGAAAACAAGAATGTCATCAAGATAGGGGACACATATTTCGTCCCGTAATCCCTCCAGACATTGTTCCATACACCGCTGGAACGCTGCTGGAGCATTCATGAGTCCAAAAGGGATTCGAATCCATTCATAAAGGCCCCAAGGGGTCACGAAGGCGGTCAGGTGTCGGCTCCCTTTGGACATGGACCCCTGGTGGTATGCTTTGCCTTGGTCCAGCAGCGAGAAGATGTTGTTACCCCCAAGGCTGTCCACCACATCCTGTACCTGTGGGATGGGGTGCCGGTCAGGGTGTGTTTTCCGATTCAGCTCTCTGTAGTCAATACATAAGCGCAGTGTACCATCTTTTTTCCTGACACAGACGACAGGGGATGAGTAGGAGGAAGTGGACTTTTCCACCCACCCCTGCGCTATCAAGTCCTGTAAATAGTCTTTCACCTCTCTGTATAGTGGCTTTGGGACAGACATATGTCTTTGAAACGGGCTCAGTGTCTTTTAAGAAAATGTCCATTTGTAGGTTTTCCACACACCCTATGTCGTCATCTGATTTTGAAAATGATGCTGATTCCTCTCTCAACATCTGCTGAACGGTCTTTCTTTTATCTTCGTCCAGATGAGAAAGGTCAGTTGGGGGGTCCCACTGCTCACTGAGAGGGATGGTGGTATCCTGGACATGGGCCTCATTGACAACCGCTGAAGGAAGGTGTCTTTTAAATATGTTAGCTGGGTAGACAGACCCTACTGACTGCACTGTACCAATAATAGTCTTTACTGGAAACCTAATGTCATGGTTAGTAGGGTTCTGGACACTAACAACTATCCTAGGGATAGAACCTGCCTTTACTGAGACCAACGAGTCACAAAACTCGAGGCCATCTGGCCACTGTGGGTTTTCACTTGGCTCAAAAACCAATGTTAAAACCCTTCCTTAAAGGGCTTATCCTGTACTTTGCATGGAATAAGAAGTGAGCTATGCCTAGCTATAGTGAATCTCTCATTTGTTGTTTTTACATGGTACTCATGTGCTTGTCCCACACTAACTGCTTTTATGAAAGTGGCAGCTTTATTGCGTGTCTCATTAGAGAGGCTATCTAACACAAGACGCTCAATGACATTAAACCCTATGATAGGACACTGTTGCTGGTCACCTTTTAGTACTAAAACTGGTACAAGTAGCCCTGGATCATTAGCAACAAGTTTAAATGGTATCTCAAGCCATCCTACATAAGGCATATCCATTCCATTAGCTGCCACAATATTGAGAGTATTATCAGGGTCAATAAGCTCATTCACATGTTTCTATGACACGTCAGGTAAGTTTATTTGTTTCCATAACTCATCTACAGCACACACCTGGGACCCCGAGTCCCAGAGTGCTTCAACCCTTTTGTTACCCAAAAAGCACCGAATAAGACATTTCTTTCCCACTAACTCCCTGACCGAATGTAATTTGCCACACTGTTTCTTATCTGTACGCTCGACAAATGACTGCTTATGTTTCTTCTGAACGGGGCCACATGTGTGAGGCTAACATTCCATTTTCATAGCACCACTGTAACACTGGGACCTGTCTCTGTGGTCACACCATGTCCCACTGGGGTAACCCTTTCTAATTTAAACCATAGTTCCTGGCTGAGTTCTGTGCTTTGCAGCCTGCTCTGAAATGTTCACTACTTCCACATTTAAAACAGTGCTGACAATATTCTTCACCTGTCTGAATACAAGAATAACACCTGGGCTGAGGGCGACGGGGCATGTAGTACTGCTGAGGGGCGAACCGCTGCTGGAACTGTGCTGCCCCCCTCATCGGCCTGGTACCTGGTTCAGGGTGGTACTGCTGAAGAGCTGATGGGGAGTGCTGGGTGTAGTAGTGCCTGGCTGGTGGATCTACCTGATATGGTGAAGGTGGAGTGAAGACGACCTGTTCAGGGTAATGGTCATGCAGGCGTTCAGGTCCTCCGCTGGTGGGATGAGAAGTGGCTGTTGGTTTCTGAATAGTCTCTTTGATCTGGGACACTTCTGCCCGCAGCTCCTTTAAAAGCATCGTCTCTGACCTCATCTCTTTGATCTCTGAAAGGAGTTCATTCGGCACAGTAACAGTATTCTGCTTTAAGACTGTCTTCTTCCCAATCAGGGTTG
Organism: Hippocampus bargibanti; assembly: GCF_051943395.1. NCBI lineage: Eukaryota > Metazoa > Chordata > Actinopteri > Syngnathiformes > Syngnathidae > Hippocampus > Hippocampus bargibanti. The sequence continues at coordinate 8,142,998 of NC_142741.1, forward strand.
GTGTGTCATCTAACTGGACAGTGTTTAACGTTGTCACCCATGCAGCAGCATTTTTTTTTTTTTCCTGTCGCTCCTTTTCATTTGCACATGCTATGTTTAATTTTTCTAACAGTACTTCATCTGATGTGGTGGTTAGCAGGCGGAAAGGTTGCATGTCACTCTTTACATTGTCACTGTGTAACCCTGTCAGAACTGTGTGCAGGAATAAACTCTGGACCAATGTAGGATCATACTTCATACCTGATTCGGCCTCTTGAGATGCAAAAAGAATCCTTTGACGAAGATCCATTGCACGGAGTAGAAAGTTCTGCGGGGACTCTTTATTAGTCTGCACTTCCGCTGAGAGCTGCTTGTACAATTCAGTGGCTCCTCTCTCCTGATAGTGAGATCGGAGAATCCTTCGTAAAGAAGGTAGGGTGAGGTTTTCTTTCCCTTCGAGGTACCTTCTCAACTGCAGACCTGGTGTTATGGCACGAACCACTGCATCGATTATCTCATCCCCCTGGTAGCCTTTACTGAGCCCTGTCTGACCAAACTAGGAAATGTGAGTTTATGTTTTTGTCGAGCTCATCTATTTGTCCAGATATTTTGAAATCTTTGCGCCAAGGGGCAGTGTCTGGGGGCACTATGCTTCTATTTCGCACTGGATCTTCACCTTTTTCACTTGGTTTGGCTATTCCTAGTTCACAATCTTTTATACTTTCAATCACGTCCTTTACACTTAGAAAATCTGACATTCCTCCATCTTCTAGCTCTAATTCAACTATTTCAATGTAGTTTGACACAATATTAATTAGTTGGCCTCGAGTCTTTCCTGTAAGTTGCTCTCTTTTCAGTCCAGATATTTGGATTTCAGCACATAACTCTGACAACCGTTGAAAATTCAGTCCAAATAACTTGCCTTCGATGTCCAACTGTAATTCCTCTAACTCCATTTTCGAGCGGGTACACGCTGTTTAACTGGCCGGATTCACTTCATAGTCTTCCAGTGCCCTCTAGTGGTGGATGTACGCACAGAGATGCAACCAGAGCACATGTAGAAAAAAAACAGTAAACGGCGACGCCACTCCGACTGGGTTGATTGGGGATATTCGGCGCAAGCTTCTACCCAGGGCGAGTAGACAACACTCGAACGCAAATATCCCAGCGGTGCCTCCAAAATGTTGCGCTCTCCACTATGGTAAGGGAGATATGGTGTTGTGGCATCCAGAAAAAAAACACAAGACAAGCAGTGCGATACGTCTTGACTCAACAGTGGTTTACTTCGAATGCCCAGATGTACGGCAAACGTATGCGCACAACAATTTCCGGTCCAACGATCTAAATCGGTCCGACACGAAACACTAACCGAAGCAGGCGTTCCTTGTTTAAATAAACATTTTCGATATATCCTCCTCATGGTGGTCTCTAATACGTCCGCACATATGGCGCACTGCACTACAGGGCGCACCGCACATTTTTTTAAAAATCAGACGTTCATATGCGCCTTACGGTCGTGAAAATATGGTTGCTAATAAACAGATAGGCGGATTAATAGGTAAACAAAGTAATGCATTAAATTGTATCCACAAATAAAAGCCTGTGAATGAATCAGAAGTGTTCCACGTTTGAGTCCCTCGTGTCAACATCCCTGGCACCCCTTACCCACACTTTTTTTAACCCAGTGCAAGAAATACAGAAGCCAGTTCACAGAGGAAAAAAAGGCCATGTATCAAGAAAAGCTGGAGGCCAGCGAGCTGTTCAAGGATAAAAAGTCCCTCTACCCGAGCAGGTTGGTGAAATCAATTCTTGGCTCCTCCCCCTTCGAGTCATGACAAGTTGTCACGCCCATGTGTGGATTATGGGGCTATCTTGTTATCTGGCTGGCTGTGTAGCTATTTAGCTAGCTACTGTATCTATTAGCTATATAGCTAGTGAGCTATTAGCTATCTATTCTCTCGGTATTAGCTATCTATTCGCTAGATATTAGCTATCTATTCGCTGGGTATTAGCCATCTATTCTCTAGGTATTAGCCATCTATTCGCCAGGTATTAGCTATCCATTGACTAGCTATTAGCTATCTATTCGCTAGCTATGCACTATGTATTTGCTAGCTATTAGCTATCTATTTGCTAGCTATCTTGCTATCTATTTGAGTTCCATCCGGGTTGATTGAACGCTGGCGCGTGTGGCTGCCGCAGCTCACCCACAGAAAAAAAATCTTATCCCGTGACTGTAAAGTGACCCTGAGAGTTTTGAAAGAAAATAAATGAAATGTATTATTATTATTTTGTCTCAGCGTGAGCCAGCCCTTCAAAGGAGACTACCTGGAGATCGGCAAGAACCCCAAATATCACAAGCTCAACAGTTGCGTGGAGGAAAAGGTTCTGCTGGCCGACGTGGTTAACAAGATCAACCGGGCCAACGGCAAAGTAAGAAATATCCCGACGCCGTGACATTTCTGTACATTTCTCACTAATCCGACTTCAACGGACAGTTAGGACGGCGGAAAAAACGTTTGTGCACGGCTGTGTCCAAAGACGCTGATTGGAGACAAAAAGGGCACCAAAAGACAATTGCTTCAGCTGTAAGATAACTTCGCCATAAATCATATTTAAAAAGTTCTATTTTTCCCCAGCTGTCCTCCCAGATGACTGGCAAACTACAGCGAACATAATCAGAGACACGCGTCGGAAAGTACTTGGTGTATCGAGTGGAAGAAAGGTAGATAAGGAGACTTAGTGGTGGAATGGGGAGGTGCAGGAGCTTATACAGAGAAAGAGGTTAGCAAAGAAGAAGTGGGACTCTGAGAGGACGGACGAGAGTAGACAGCAGTACAAGGAGATGCAGCGCACGTTTAAAGTAAAGGTGGCAAAGGCCAAACAAGAGGCCTATGATGACTTGTATGCTCAGCTGGACAGCAAGGAAGGTGAGACTGATCTTTACAGGCTGGCGAGACAGAGAGACAAAGATGGTAAGGACCTGCAGCAGGTTCGGGTGATTAAGGATAGAGATGGCAATGTATTAACAGGTGCCAGTAGTGTGATGGCAAGATGGAAAGAGTACTTTGAAGAATTGATGAATGAGGAAAATGAGAAGGAACAAAGAGTAGAAGACGTGACTGTTGTGGACCAAGACGTAGCAAGCATTAGCAAGGATGAAGTGAGGAGGGCGCTGAAGAGGATGAAGGGGGGGAAAGGCACATGGGCCTGATGATTTACCAATCAAGGTATGGAAGTGTCTTGGAGAGGTAGCGGTGGTGTTCTTGACTGGGTTATTCAACAAGATCTTAGATGGTGAACAGATACCTGAAGAATGGAGACGAAGTGTATTCGTGCCCATTTTTAAGAACAAAGGAGATGTGCGGAGTTGTACTAATTACAGAGGAATAAAGTTGATGAGCCATACAATGAAACTCTGGGAAAGAGTAGTTGAAGCTAGACTAAGAGCAGAAGTGAACATTTGTGAGCAGCAGTATGGCTTCATGCCAAAAAAGAGTACGACAGATGCAATGTGTGCTTTAAGAATGCTGATAGAGAAGTACAGCGAAGGTCTGAAGGAATTGCATTGTGTCTTTGTAGATCTGGAGAAAGCGTATGACAGGGTGCCCAGAGAAGAGCTGTGGCATTGCATGAGGAAGTCTGGAGTGACGGAAAAGTATGTCAGAGCGGTGCAAGACATATATCATGATTGTAAGACAGTTGTGAGGTGTGCTGTCAGTATGACTGAGGAATTCAAAGTGGAGGTGGGACTCCACCAGGGGTCAGCTCTGAGCCCCTTCTTGTTTGCTATGGTGATGGACAGGCTGACAGACGATGTTAGACAAGAACCTCCTTGGACCATGATGTTTGCAGATGACATTGTGATCTGTAGCGAGAACAGGGAACAGGTGGCGGAGAAACTAGGGATGTGGAGATATGCCCTGAAAAGGAGAGGAATGAAGATCAGTCGCAGCAAGACGGAATATGTGTGTGAGTGAGAGGGATCCAAGTGCAACAGTGATGCTACAGGGGAAGAGATAAAGAAGGTGGAGGATTTTAAGTACTTGGGGTCAACTGTCCAGAGCAATGGAGAGTGTGGAAAAGAGGTGAAGAAGCGTGTCCAGGTTGGCTGGAGCGGCTGGAGAAAAATGTCAGGTGTGATGTGTGATAGAAGGGTTTCAGCTCGGATGAAAGGAAAAGTGTATAAAACAGTGGTCGGACCAGCCATGATGTTTGGACTGGAGACAGTGCCACTGAAGAAAAGACAGGAAGCAGAGCTGGAGGTAGCAGAGCTGAAGATGTTGAGGTTTTCTTTGGGAGTGACCAGGTTGGATAGGATCACGAATGAGTACATTAGAGGGACAACTCATATTAGAGGCGTTGCAGAGAAAGTCAGAGAGGCCAGACTGAGATGGTGTGGACATGTCCAGAGGGGAGAGAGTGACGCGATCGGGAGAAGGATGTTGAGCCTTGAACTGCCAGGCAGGAGACCAAGAGGAAGAACATTAGAGGAGGTTTATGGATGTGGTCAAAGAGGACATGAAGGTAGCTGGTGTGAGGATGAAGAGTATGCACAAAACCGGGATAGATGGAGGACATTGATTCGCTGTGGCGACCCCTGAGGGGAAAAGCCGAAAGAAAAAGATTTTTCTCCAGCTGTGACTGCCAAGTCACAAAAGCCTTTTTTTAAATGAAAAAAAAACTGTAATCCCTTTAACAGTGTCTGAAACTCATGACATACAGTTAGCGGACACCCGGGCAGACAACTCTGAAAAGTTGCCTGCCCGGCCATAAAGTTGCCTGTCCCATTTTTCACAACTTGAAACACAATACAAAAAAACATTGTTGCGAAGTATTTTTTAAATTAAGGAAGTACCTACCACAAATTCTCCTTTGCTTAGTTTATGGTAATTCTCCCTTGCTGACGATTTTGCTCCAGTTGTCGTTTGTCGTCATGTTGCACAATGCAATGTTTGCGTTGTGTTGTCTGCTCAAAACCACGTGGCCTCCTCTTTCTAAGCGCCTTTCAAAACTCTCACGTACACTTTTTGGTCACGGTATAGTCCGAAGCACGAAACAGGCTTCTGATTGGCGCCATGCCGAGTATGCAAATTTCCAAACGAACGTTCCTTTGGCAATTTGCATACTCTGCACGGCAGCCAATCAGAAGCCTGTTTCATGCTTCGTACTATACAGTGACTGAAAAGTGTACTTGAAAGTTTTGAAAGCTTAGAAAGAGGAGTCCCCGTGGCTTGTAGCGTTTGCTTGTAGCTTTTTCTTGTAGTTTTGCCTTATCAGAATCAGAATCATCTTTATTGCCAAGTATGTAGGACACACAAGGAATTTGTTTCCGGTAGAACACGCTGCACTAGTATCGTTGTCAAAAAAACTGCTAAGTGGCACTATACAGTTCCATTTTGGCTACTGTTGAAGAAAAGACAGGAAGCAGAGCTGGAGGTAGCAGAGCTGAAGATGTTGAGGTTTTCTTTGGGAGTGACCAGGTTGGATAGGATCAGGAATGAGTACATTAGAGGGACAACTCATATTAGAGGCGTTGCAGAGAAAGTCAGAGAGGCCAGACTGAGATGGTGTGGACATGTTTATTATTGAATAAAACAAACGTTTGATTTGAAAATAATTGTTTTTGTTTTTTTTTTCCTTGAAAAAGTTGTCGGCCCCCCTGGCTGAGACGTTTTGAAAGTTGTACGCCCGACGTAAAAGTTGTACGCCTCGGGCCTCCGGGCAGACGTTATTTCAAACACTGCCTTTCACCCTGAGTGCAAAAAGCCAGTTTTATATTGACATGATTGTGTGATGATTTTGTTTCACACATAAGGTAATTACGCTAGCTAGCAAACCTGTTCATTGGTTTTATTTGCTATTTCGCTGGCTGGCTGGCTATCTATTAGCTACATGGCTATCTTGCTGGCTGGCTTTCTAGCTAGCTATCTGGCTGGCTGGCTAGCGATATAGCTGGCTATCTATCAGCCATATGGCTATCTAGCTGGCTGGCTTTCTAGCTAGCTCTCTGGCTGGCTGGCTAGCTATCTAGCTGGCTATCTGTTGGCTATCTAGCTGGCTGGTTATCTAGCTAGCTATCAATAATAATAATAATAAATGTCATTTCTAAGTCCCTGTCAAAACTCTCACGGTCAATTTACAGTGACAGGATAAGTTTTTCTGTGGGTGAGCAGCGGCAGCCACACGCGCCATCTTTCACTCAACCCGGAAGTAACTCAAATAGATAGAAAGCTAGCTAACAGCTAGCGAATAGATAGCTAGCTAGATAGCTATATGACTAATAGTTACCTAGCTAGCTAGTCAGCCAGATAGCTAATAACCACTTTGATTGATTAGCTATCAATTAGCTAGGTAGCTTGCTTTCTATCTATTTGGGTTACTTCCAGGTTGAGTGAACGCTGGCGCGTGTGACTGCCGCTGCTCACCCATAGAAAAACCTATCCTGTGACTGTGAAGTGACCTTGTGAGTTTTTAAAGGCGCTTATAAATCAAATGTATTATTATTATTATTATTATTATTATTATTATTATTATTATAAAATCATTGGCACCACCCTAGCCACTTTCGGGGAATTGCACACTCCAAGAATCAAGACAGGGGCACAGAAAATGCGATTGGACCCTCCGCACCCTGCACACCACCTTTTCCAGCGACTCCCCTCAGCCAATCATTTTAGCTCCAATTTTGTACTCACTTTCTTTCTAACTCACTGTTAGATTAGATTAGCCTTTATTAGCATCCTCCATACTTTTTTTTTCCCCCCGATATTTCGCCTGCTCATTTTCCGCCGCGTCCCCTTCAGGGCGCCAGTCGCATTCTTCTGCTGACGAAGAAGAACGTCCTGCTGGCCGACCAGAAGACGGGCCAAGTGAAGGCCAGCGTCGCCCTCCCTGATCTGGCCAGCGTGTCGGTCAGCACGCAGAACGACGGCTTCTTTGCGCTCAAGCTCAGAGAGGTGAGGTTTTGTTTTTGTTTTTTTTTTTTTTTTTTTTTTTTTTTTTTTTTTTTTGCGCCATACGCTCGCTCACTAAGGTCGATTTCGCCGACACAGGGCTCAGCCTCGGCCGTCAAGGGAGACTTTTTACTCAGCAGCGAGCATTTGATCGAGACCATCACCAAACTCCACCACATCGGCTCTACCGCCTCGGATGACGGCGTGAGGCTTAACGTCGACATCACCGATGAGTACGTTTATTTTGTTTCGACATGCAATAACGGGCAAAATGGAACTGACAAATGTTCTGCTTGGAATTATTGGATTTTATTCCGCCTGGATTTTTATTCCATTCAGCGGATGATCAAAATCATTCAGCAGCATTTTAGCCAAATATTTAAATTGACATCTGGGTAATTAATAAAGTACTTCATTGATTAGTTAATGAACTGATTAATTAGTTGTAAATCAATACGTTTTTAATAACCAATTAAAAATAAGTAATTGAAAAGTAAATAATAAAAAAATAATTACAGATAAATGTGAACAAAATAAATAATTAAAAGATAAATAATTATGTAATAAATAAGCACAAAATAACTAATTAAAAAGTAAATAATTATAAAAATAATTGAAGAATAAATAATTGAAAAATAATTAAAATAAAGACGTACAAAATAAATAATTAAACAATAAATAATTTAATAAATAATAAAAATAGTTAGTTAAATAAAAAATAATAAAAAATAAATTTGAAAGTAAATAAATAAAAAGTAAGTAATTAAAGAATAAATATGTACAGAATAAATAGGTAAAAAATAAATAATGACATACAATACATGTAATTAAAAATTCTATAAGTACAAAATACATATTTAAAAAATAATAAATATGTATAAAATAAATAATTACAAATAGATAATTAAATAATAAACAAGTACAAAATAATCATAAATAGTAATAAAATAATTAAAAAGTAAATAGTTAAGAAATGAATAATTAACAAATACGTACAAAATAAATAAGAAAAAAACAAATAAGTAATTCAATAATAATTTTAAATAAATAATTAGATATGAATAATTAAAAACTAAATGCATAAATAAATACTATTTTGTATTCCATTCTGTCAGGCCTAAAAAAAATAAAAAAATTGAAAATTGTTCAAAGAAGTCCAGATGCATGTGGGCGCCCGTGTGGCGTGCCCAGTTGTCTCTTTCTGACCTCGCCTGGTCTTTGTGTCCTCCCAGGTTTCTGGTCCAGTTCAAGCAGGACAAAGTGTGCGTCAAATTCATCCGGGGAACCCCCAAAAACGGCAATGGCCCATCCTGCAAGCGCAAAAACAACCGTTTGCTGGAGGTCTCGGTCCCGGCCACAGCATAGCCCAAAATGGCCAATTCTGAAATTGTGCTGATGAAGGCGCGATCCCGGCAGCGTTCCACCCCCCCGAGCGACACGCCGCTAATTTGGCTTTTTTTTCTTCCCTTTTGTCAAACTTGCTCAAGGCGCTGCGAATGACAGCGTTAACACTTTGTGCCATTTTCTTTGGGTGGCCGAGAGACAACGGCCACACAAATTTGACGGGGAAGATGGGAAAATAATTAATTGCGAGCGGCGTTCCTCACTCTGTGGACAAGCGGTAAGAGAAGCAAGTCCCCCGGTCCCGACTGGCCCTCGACTCGTCCATTTTTAAAAGACGCGATGACGTGTTGGAGCTGTTGGATCCGCCACTTGAAATACTGCACTTGCTTTTTATACTTTGATTGAACCAAAAAAAAAAAAAAAAAAGATTGTAAACTGTGTTTTTTTGGGCGACTTCCCAAACAAAAAACAATGCAGGCTGTTGGATGGTGAGATGATTGTAGGACTCGTTTTTTTTTAAATCCATAATTCCGATGTGCCAATAACATGTCACGTGTTGGTCGACATGCATAGAAATGCAAAAATGCACCTCCCCATAGCCCCACTCGTACTCATTCTAATTATCATTGCCAAAAAAAGAAATTAAAAAAAAAATGAGAGCGGGAGGAGCATAATTGCCATGTGGATGCTGCACACGTGATATTTTTTTTTATTTTATTTATTTTTTTTCTCTGTCTACTATAGCCAGTGTGATCCATGCCAAGCTTTATTTAATCTGCAGCAGCACAAACGCAACAATAAACAATCACGAAATGGTACCTCAGCGCTCCCACCTAGCTTGGTTCCACTTTTTGGGCTTTTCTGTTTCTGCTGAGCAATAGGATTCCATCTTTTTTTTGTGGCCTTTGCATGCACTCTTTATCCTCATTCTATTCTATTTGTAAAATATTGTGACATTTCAGCTCTAGTTTGAGCATTTTTTTCTTTTTTCATTCATTTTTTTCCTCCTTTGCTAGAGAAAAACCAAACGCTGATCACAGATAATAATGATAATGATTTATAAGCACCTTTTAAAACTCACGGTCACTTTACAGTCACTGGATAGGTTTTTCTGCGGGTGAGCTGCGGCAGCCACACGTGCCAGCCTTCACTCAATATGGAATAACTCAAATAAAAAAGCTAGCTAGCTAGCCACTAGATAGCTAATAGATAGCCAGACAGCTAGCTAATAGATAGCCAGCTAATTGATAGCTAGCTGGATAGATAGCTAAAAGATAGCCAGATAGCTAATAGATAGCCAATAGTGTCAGTTTTGAGAGGTGCTTATAAATGAAATTTATTATTAATAGATAGCCAGCTAACTAGCTGGCTAATAGATAGCTATTAGATAGCCAGCCAGCTGGATAAATATCTAAAAAATAGCCAGCCAGCTGGATAAATATCTGATAGCCAGCCAGCTGGATAAATATCTGATAGCCAGCTAGCTGGATAAATATCTGATAGCCAGCCAGCTGGATAAATATCTGATAGCCAGCCACCTGGATAAATATCTAATAGATAGCCAGCCAGCTGGATAGATATCTAATAGATAGCCAGCCAGCTGGATAGATAGCTAATAGATAGCCAGCCAGCTAGATAGCTAATAGCTTGATAGCTAGCTGGATAGATAAATAATAGATAGCCAGCTAGATAGCTAATAGATAGCCAGCTAATGTAAGCCGAATCTGCAGAAACAAAATACTTCAATATAATAAATGTAATACATCTGTGTAAGCTCTCAGTCGTACAGGAGTGGTCCATCGATGAAAAGGTTTCTCAAACAGTAAGACATTAGTTTGCTGACAAAGTTTCTTGGATAAGAAACGAAACGTCCAACACCTTCAAAGAAGCACAGATGACTGCTGAAGAAAGCTTTTCATCGATATAATAAATGTAAGTTATTGTTTTTTGGGGGGCGGGGTCAGAGAAATTCATTTGCGGCTATTGTTAAAAAAAAAAGAAACCTAAAAAAAAAACGAATCAAATTCTCTTTCATCTAGAACTGCTCCATGTCACGAAGAGGGTAAGTGCTGAAGAATGAATGACTCTGTCATTCACTCAACCCAGAAGTATCTCAGGTAGAAAGCTAACTAGCTAATATATAGCTAACAGATAGTTAGCCAGATGGTGAGCTAGCCAGATAGCCTATACAGCTATACTTAAGATGGCGGCAAAGGGTTAGACCAGGGGTGTCAAACTCATTTCGCATCGCGGGCCACATACGGCCTAGGGAGATGTCAAGTGGGCCGGACCATTAAAATTATACCATACTCTGCTAAAAATAGCAAAAATGTCATGTATTTCCTTTGTTTTGGTGTAAAGAAGCACAAGAACATCAGGAAAATATTGACATTTAATGAACTATCCTTTTACAAAACATTTCATGAAACACCTCATATTTCCTTAGACAAATGTGCAATTTACTTTTATCATTCACAAATATGCATTGCAACTGATCCCACTGATTGTACAAAGGCACAACACTTTAATTGGTACTAAAAAAGACAAATCCAATAATAATAAAGGCAAATCCAATCCAAAAAATATAGTACACCACTTTAAGATTAAATGAGACTTTTAAAGAAAGGGAATTTTTAAACCACTTACACATACGCATATAAAATCTAAATGTAATCCCTGCGTACACCTTACAAACTAAGGAGAGTGATTTTAAATGTGTAATGAAAGTGTTCACCTGTCCTGTAAATATGTCACCTTCGTACATGAAACATACATATACATACAATACATACTCAAAATTTATGGAGTTGTATGAACAGTAGAATTCCATCACAGACTTTTGTTTTGAAGCTGCTGACTAACATTAAAGTGTGGTATGGCAGGCTGTGGGTAATGTTGCTGTCGCTGAGAAGTTTGTCAAACTGACGATGGTTCAGACCTCTGGACCGGATGAAATGTACAGTGCAAACAACCACCTCCATGACGTGGTCCATTTTCAGCGACTTGCGACACAATGCCTCCTGGTGCAAAATACAGTGAAATGTCCAGAAACGATCTCCTCCATTAAGGGCTTGTACTTTGTCTTTGAACTTTGTCGCGTCACCTGCTTTCTTTCCGAACATGGATCACGCGCCGTCTGTAGCCAGGCTGACAACGCGGGACCGGTCCACTCAAACTCTGTCCAATACAGCAACGACAGAGCTGAAAATATCCTCTGCTGTTGTGGTGTCCATCATTGGCACCAACTCAAGAAACTCTTCAGTAACAGTTAATGTCTCATCAACTCCTCGAATAAATATGGCCAGTTGGGCCACGTCTGTGATGTCAATTGCCACGGAAAATGCAATAAATCCTCTCTGCTATAGTATTCCTCGTCAGGCTAATATTGGCAAAAGCTTGGCGCTTCTCGGAACATACAAGTTCAGCCGCCTTCATCATGCATCGTTTAACAAAGTCACCGTCGAAATACGGCTTCGATGCTAATGCTATTTCGCTAGCAATTAGGTAGCTGGCTTTTATCGCTGCTTCATTGACTTCTCGGCTCCGGATGAAAGTTGACTGCTGTTTCCTCATTCCTGCCAGCAATTCGTTAATCTTTTCTCAGTTGTCCTTGCAACCCGTCATATCTTTCTCTGTGATGAGTCTCATAGTGGCGTCGAATATTATATTCCTTCAATACAGAAACTTGTTGCAAACACACCAAGCACAAAGGTTTTGCGTGCATCTCTGTATATAAATAGGACGTGGTCTATTTTTCTTTGAAAATTCTACACTCCTTATCTACTTTTCTCCGTCTGGATAACGACATTTTGGCTAATCAGAATCAGAATCAGAATCATCTTTATTGCCAAGTATGTAGAACACACAAGGAATTTGTTTCCGGTAGAACACGCTGCACTAGTATCGTTGTCAAAAATGAGGGTGTAGCAGAGAGGCAGAGACCAAGGTATTAACAACGTGGTAACAAGCAGCAGATGGCGCATTGACACCGTCTGCTGTTTTCAGTCTGTCTCAGAGATGCGGCGTGTCTTCTACTCTGATAGAACGAGTGTGCCCCTTAGAGGATAAGCCATGAATTGCAGTGAATTAAAAATATCAATTCCATGTCTTTTATGCATTTTTCCACTTTCAAATTATCCTGCGGGCCTGATTGAACCTCATTGGGGGCCGGTTCCGGCCCGGGGGCCGTATGTTTGACACCACTGAGTTAGACAGAGATGACAATGTGTTTAAATTGCAGGGCGTCTAATCCAATTTTTTGGGGGATTTTGATATTCTACAAAAATATTTGTTGACGTGATTATTGATATTTACCGGTAAGGAAAGTGGAGTCGTGTTTTTAAATGTCACCTATGACACTGAGACTACTGCTTGGGGAACATGTGTTCTTTTTTTTTTTTTTTTTTTTTTTTTTGAGAGGGGGGTGCAGTTGCTTCCTCACATTTTCCTCCCTGGTGTCTTGTGGCTTTACAGCAGCTTTTGTGCCTAACATGAAGAAAACTATTTGTTTCCTAAGACAGAACACAGCATTGTTCCACTGTAACAGATACAAGCAATCGTTTTTTTTTTTTGCAAATAAAGATTAGTCATAAATAATGGTTAGCATGGTAACGTTTGTCATTTACGGCAACACATTACGTCGTTTTCTCGCCGTACATAAGGTAGCGTAAGTTATTGCTGAGTGATAATAATAGTAAATTTAATTTATAAGTGCCTTTCAAAACTCCCAAGGTCACTTTACAGTCACATGATTAGTTTTTCTATTGAGTGAGCAGCAGCAGCCACATGCGCCAGCGTTCACTCAATCCGGAATAACTCAAATAGATAGAAAGTGAGCTAGCTAGCTAATGGATAGCAAATACATCAAAGTTATTAGCTATATGGCTGGCTAGCTAGCTATTAGGTGTATAGCTATCTAGCTAGCAATCCGCTCTAGTCGCGTGTGGCTGCCGCTGCTCACCCGTAGAAAATATATCCTGTGACTGTAAAGTGTTCTTGAGTTTTGAAAGGCGCTTATAAATGAAATGTATTATTATATCTGTTAGCTAACGAGCTAGCTTTCTATCTGAGTTAGCTAAATAGATAGATAGCCACATAGCTAATAGCTAGTCAGTTAGATAGCTATCCAGCAAGCCAGACAACTAATAGATAGCTAGCTAGATAGCCATCAAGACAGACAGACAACAGATAGCTAATATATAGCAAATAGCTATCTCGCTAGCCGTTCAGTGTTTACTCAACCCGGAATAACTCAAATAGATAAAAAGTGTGCCAGCTCGCTAATAGATACATGGCTTTTTTCTGAATGGTTGAGGGTATAACGGTTTAAAACGTATTCTCACTGGATGAGTAAAAGTGGGACTTTTTTTATATTGGAAATTAGACATTTTTAAACTTCAGTGATTTTTTTGAGGAAAAAAAATAACAATTTTACTGAGATTTTTTTCTCTGCACTCTGTACAGTGATTCCTCACTACTTCACGGTTCACTTATTGTGGTTTCAGTGCATTGAAGTTTTTTTTCCAGGGAAAAAAAAAAGTTCTCAAAAAAAACATTCCAAATGACTCAGTGGTTTTGGACATGGCTGGTTTTTAACAATTTGTCAGCATGTATATGATGAATGAAAGTATTTTTTTCTATATTTCTGAATATTTTCCACACAGTTTTCAAAATTTTAACCTTGAAATCTTTGTAGAGATGATTCAATTTGGATGTTTGGATACTTCAAGACAAAAGTAAATTATCGCGAGGTCTGTTTTCTATAATCCTCATTTCCGTTTACGAGGCACTTTTTAAGACTTTTTGCCTGCTACCTCTCCTCGCAAGTTCCAAATCGCCCGATTGTTCCTTCTCGCATTCCTGAGAAGCTGAATGTGGTTTTATTTATGAGCCGTGTATCAACAAGGAGGTCCGAACAACCCCGGCCGGACCCTGCAGTCCGGCGATGTCCAGATGTTTTCCATCACATCTGGGACGACTTGTCCAGGGCTACATTCCGTGGCTTGCCGAGCCCCGGCGGCAGCAGGTCCCCGGGGAGAGAGGCCCTTTAGATTGAGCTAAAAATAGCACCGAGACCATTTTGGGCTGAGCGAAAACGAGTTCCCACCGTCGATGAAGTCTGGGAAAGGAAGGAGACACGACCGGCAGGCCTCCACCCCACCCTTGGATCGCCAAAACCGAGCGAGAGCGAACGGGGGTCGATCTCATACGCGAAGGCAGAACGGTTTCCTCAGGGTGGTTCCATCGAATCCAAACGAGATCCAAAGAGATGTTAAATGTCTTTGAAAGTTTCGCTGGTGTTTGGCGGCACCGTTTGGAGACAAATATAACTATTCAAAACTGCACCCTCCTAATTTAGTGAGACACATTTGAGCCTACAACTGTGACGTCACTCGAATTTACATATGTTCGATGAACGCCGCAATATGGCCGCGGTAAACGTAAAATATTTAAATGGCAAAAAATGTCGAGGCCATAAATTTCCCGAACGACTGGTTATGATTACCAATCTGCACAAGCCATTTTATTGGGAACCGTTCGTGGAATAAAAGCGTCGAGAAAACGGGTCGTCCTCAAGTTTGAGGCATTTTAATAACATTCTATGATGCCACTAGAGACACCACCTTTCTTTTTCAGTGGTGAAGGGATGACGCCGTCCCAAAAAACGGACTCGTTTATTCCTCCAATTGTTTCCTAGCTGTAGTTTTATTCAAAATTTTAGTAAATATATTTTACAAATCTGAACTCTTAATTTCCCCCCAAAAACATACAAATTTAAGCACGTTAATCTGACACCGATTTATTTATTTAATAAAAAGCGACTTCCACTGACCTCACCATGTTTACAAAGATGCCTCCACCGACAATTGCAAATCTTCCCCAAACCAGACGTCACTCAAAGTACCAAAACATTACTGTGGGCGGCAGTGCAGTGCCACAAAATACCGACACTGTAAAAAAAATCTTAAACTACGGATCAAAACAGTGGCACTTAAACTTTTTAAATCAAATATCCCCTCAAAAAAGTCTCAGCATTCAAATCTGGTCACGTAGTCAACCCTAAATACAGGCAACCCGTCACCGTGACATTGTTGTAATGTCTCAAAAGTTATTTAGACACTGTTGAGCAACACTCCTCATTTGCTTATTTGAAGAAAGAACATTACTGCTGCTTACTGAGCACTAACCATCCCCGCTTATCACTATGTACGTCATTCTTTGCCTTGCTCTTTAGCTAGACAATAACCCCTGTCTCAAGGCTGCGCTTTAAAGGCACAGAAAAAGTGACCCCCACTTGGTCATGGCATTGTGAGTACTGCTGTCTGGATAGGGTGGAAGGGGGAGGCCTGAGGCCGGAAGGACTTTGATTGATGACAGCAAAGGATGCAACAGAGTCGGTCTCCCAGCTCGCCCTCGTGCCACAAATGGCTTCATCAATTCGTAGCCATTATCACGGTCAATATAGGCCAGAATAGAGGAAGGCGTAACCACGCCCCTTAGGGGTTAAGGGGAGTGGTTAATAAGAAAGATTAAAAAAAGGCCTCTACTGCACCATCTGTGGATTGCTGAACATGCTCAACCAATTAGCTTCTTTGTTTGGAATGACCTCCCACTGAGAATTTGGCAAGCCCCCTTGCTGTCCATTTTAAAAATGCCCCTCAAAACTCATTTGTATTCTTTGGCATTTGACTTGGTATGATTCCAACTTGATCTTTATTCAATTTGTGTGCTTTCTACGTTATTAATCTAGCTATTGTATTTGCTCCCCGTATCACACTTTTTTACCTAATCAATGCACAACAAATTAATGAATAACTACTTTTGAAATCTGAAGTCGAGAATAATGACTTATTGTGGTATAAATGCGGCACATGCGCCAGCATTCACTGCACCCGGAAATAACTTAAATAGATAGAAAGCTAGCCAGCTAGCTAATAGATAGCCGATAGATAGATAGATAGATAGATAGATAGATAGATAGATAGATAGATAGATAGATAGATAGATAGATAGATAGCCGCTGCTCACCCACAGAAAAACTTATCTTGTGACTGTAAAGTGACTTTGAGAGTTTTGAAAGGCGCTTATAAATGAAACGTATTATTATTATTATTATTATTATTATTATTATTATTATTATTATTATTATTATTATTATGAGACAATTTGAAATTTTGGTTCGAACTTTAGCAAGCACAATGGAATTTCACAAATTTGATTTTTGCTTTTGCGGGCCGAATTGTCACGTCCGCTCGAGGGGTGGTGACAGAACTCGAGGGATGACGGGAGGTAGTAAAGGTTGGATCCGAAATACTCGGTGGAGACAGTGATTCAATAAAAGTCTTTACTGAGACACATGAGGGAAAACAGAAAATCAGGCAAAGGAGGAGAACAACGAAACAGACCTGCGTGTGCGGTTGGGTGACGGGGAACTTCAGAGAATACACCGGTGCAGACCGAACGGTAAGGGTGGCTTTTATAGCCAGAAGGCACAATTAAGGAAATGGGCAACAGGTGAGTGAGTCCGGAAAGCAGGGACGGGAGGGGCCCGCTCCAGGAGTAGAGGAGGATGAGACAGGAGTGCAGGGGCACGCTCCTGGCGCTGATGGGGATGTGACAGTGCCCCCTCCTCAAGGGAAGCCTCCTGGCGGACCACCCGGTTTGGAGGGGTGAGCCAAATGGAATGCCCGGGTGAGAGATGGGTCGAGGATCCAGGAACGGAGGACCCACTGGCGTTCTTCGGGACAGTAGCCCTCCCAAATTGACCAGGTACTGCAATCCCCTGCCCATTCGCCTAGAGTCTACTATCTCCCGCACGGTGTAGACAGGACCGCCGTCCACCATCCGGGTGTGTGGGGGGGGGGGTGTAGGAGCCAGGGGGCTGGTCTCCACAGGCTTGAGGAGGGAGACGTGGTGCATCCTCATCGTGGGTGGCAGCCGGAGCTTCACCGAGACCGGGCTGAGGATTGCCTCGATGGGGAAGGGACAAGCGAACCGTGGACCCAGTTTGGCCGATGTCTTGTCCAACCGGAGGTCCCTCGTGGGCGATGGTCCAGGCAGATGACTACGTCGATCATCTCGCTGAGGGTGGTGCCCGCGTCGCGGGTTGTGAGCTCGTCTTTGAGAGTGGCGCTCAGTCCGTGACGAAACACTCCTCTCAGCGCTCGATCGTTGTAGCCACTCCGGGCCGCCTGGATAGATAGATAGATAGATAGATAGATAGATAGATAGATAGATAGATAGATAGATAGATAGATAGATAGATAGATAGATAGATAGATAGATAGATAGATAGATAGATAGATAGATAGATAGATAGATAGATAGATAGATAGATAGATAGATAGATAGATAGATAGATAGATAGATAGATAGATAGATAGATAGATAGCCGCTGCTCACCCACAGAAAAACTTATCTGGATGCGGAAGTCGATGGAGTACTCAGCGGCCGAATGCGTTCCTTGCACGCAGTCGTGAAGGAGTCCCTCGGCCTCGCACTCTATGACTGGGTGGTGGAACACTTGGCGAAGCTCGGCCACAAATTCCGGGTAGGAACTGCAAAGTTCGGGCTGGGACACCGGACGGCCAATACCCATTGATAGAGTGCTTATGCACATTAGTAAACATATTATGTTATTTCATGCTTAGATTAGTAAACATATTATGTTATTTCATGTTTAACTTAGTACATGTTATGATTATTGCATGTTTAATTTAGTTTACATAGCATTATCAAGCATATTAGTTCAATAGTTGTTGCAACAGGCAAATTCAGTCTAAGGCCCTCCCAACACTGAGTTGTTCGTAACCGATTGGACGGAAGATCGACTTGTCCGCAACTGATTGGTCAACAGACTGTCGCGGTATTCTTTAAACTAACCCTGAAGAGGCAGGCGTTGGTTCTTCTTTTGTCCAGCTCCAACTACAGATGTTTCTCTCGATTGTTACTGAATAAAGTAGTTTTTGCTGTGTACCAACTATCGACTCAACTGGCATTTCATCAAGAAACTCGACGAAGTCCGAACCAGACGAAGATAAATGAATTTTACCCAACACCCATGACCCGGCCTGGCCCGTGAGCAGGCTGGTTATGAAAGCCACTTTAGCCTCATCGCTAATGAAGGCGGAGGGTTGTTGTTCAAAAACCAGCGAACACTGCATTAAGAATGAGCACAGCGCCCGGGTTCGCCTTTGTAATGTGAGGGGTGAGGCACGGATGCCTTGCGACTACTCACGGGGGGAGGAAGTGGCCATCAGGGTAGAGAGTCGTGTCTCGACCTCCTGTAGACGTTGAGCCAGCAAGGACGCGATGTGGCGGTTCTCCGCAATCGCTTGCGCCAACTGGCTCGAACGCTCCGCCTGATGGGCTAAGGCGGATACGAATTTGTCTCCACCAGCGAGATCCATAGTTGGCCGGTGTATTATGTCACGTCCGCTCGAGGGGTGGTGACAGGATGACGGGACGTAGTAAAGGCTGGATCCAAAATACTCGGTGGAGGAGGATGAGACAGGAGGAGAGGGGCACGCTCCTGGCGCTGACGAGGATGTGACACGAATAAAATGATGTGGCGGACCAGGTTTGGCCTTGACTTGGACACATGTGATGTAAGGGATTAGCCAGCTAGCTGAATATAAAAAGAGCTAGGCAGCTCACTAGCTAGCTTGATCGCTAACTAGCTAGCTCGATTCATAAGAATGGATTTTTTTGCTTTCACTGGACGATTAAAATGATTTGGTGGGCCAAATTCGGCCCCCAGGCCTTGACTTTGACACCTTTGGTATAAGGTCTTCAGTGAAGTGGAGGGAGTTTAGAATATATCGACACAGCGTTAGCGCAACACTTTCAGCTATCTTCAAAGAAGCAAAAACATTTCAGAGAAGAACCTACCAGAACATCTAAACTTCAATTGTAGGCACATGATTTGGCCGCCGCTGTGTTTGTTCATTCTGAGCAAAGCCCAAAGAGGCCATCCGTCGTCGCTCTCATGTGTTTACATCCCGAAAACCTGACATTGGAAACGTGGGTGTGTAGACTTTTTAAAATCCATGCCGCCGTAGCGACCTGTGCGATGACTAACCATGTGTGTGTTTTCAACAGGACACAGCTGGTATGCGCACCTGCGTATTAATGAATGTGTGTGATTCCAAGCAGCTGCGAAGCTAACGGCGACAAGTAAATCGCTTCTCACACATCATTAGCGACTTATCTCCCGACATTAGGCCTTGCAAACGCAGGTTATGTGAACACTATGAGAACTTAGTGAAAAGTGTAATCAACCCCCTCCCCTCCTATCCCCCGACAGATAAGAGATAAAGAGGTGACTCTGAGTAAGACGGAGCGTAACGGGCTAATCATTTGTCATCAGTGAAGTTGAGCTTGCCAAAATCAGCTCCCGGTTTTCCAGCGAATGAAGCGAAATTGTGGCACAGGCGAGACCGTCGGAACAGAAATGGCGCTAGCAGAAGGCCGGCACTAGCAGAAGGCCGACGGACTGAGAAAGGATGTCATTTAAGGGAAACAGGGCTCAATTAGGGGGATTGAAATCCGGCCGCCTGCCACCTCCATCCAGTATTGGACGAACATATATCAACGTGGGACAGCCCCTCCTCTCAACCTGTCTCCTCACCCTCTGTCACGGCGAGCCCAAACCGATCCCCCTCAAATTAACCCCAAGCAAGGAACCCTCAGATGGAGGATTTTGTCCAAGTGTGTGTTTAGAATTATGACCTCATTTTGCTTCACGAAAATCACTTTAAATTTAATCCCGACGTTAACCCTTCATAAATGACATGCTTATTTTTGATATTCAGAAAGCCTCATCTTGATGACAACCAACATGATATTGCTTTATTTTGAGCCGATTTGACGCAGTAAGAAAGCCTACCTAAACACAGGAACTTTTTTTTACTTAGTTGAGGTATATGAAAAATTCCAAATAGGTAATGTAAGCACAAAGCCGAAACGCTTCTGGTGTAAAACAAAACAAACCAAAAAAAGGCTAAACAAAATCCCTGCGAGAACAGCTGAATTTATCTGCTAGAACGCTCAGCAAAGAGCAAAACAATGGCTCCAAGATTGAACCCTGTGGAACGCCACAGCCTGCCAGAACAGCTGAATTTATCTGCTAGAAGGTTCAACAAAAAGCAAAACAGGAGCTCTAAGATTGAACCCTGTGAAACGCCACAGCCTGCTCGAACAGTTGAACTTATTTTCTAGAAGACTAAGCAAAGATAAACACAAGGGCAGGGAATGTATCCGCTCGAAGGCTCAGCAAAAAGCAAAGCAAGGGTTCTAAGAATGAACTCTGTGGAATTTTATTTTATGAATTTTTGCTTGACTATTTTGCCTCGTAATTTATAGAAAATCGCTGAACCTCTAATTGAAGATGGGAATTAGCCACGTTAAAAAAAAACAATCTTTAACACTGAGCTTGCTCGGCAACATAAACAAAAGTCAAACCCTTTTGCTGTTGCTAAAGCTCGCTAACGAACAAGAATATGCAAGTCTACTCCACCTCCTCTGAATTATTGGCTTCCGTCCGAATTGACAGGCTGTGAATCAGCATCACCTGTCGACGACCTTTCGTCCTTGTTGACAAGATGCCGCCCCTCCTCATTCCAAATACGCATGTCGGGATTCATGAGGCGGACCATAAATAGGAGTCGGCACGCAATCTTGAGATGAAAGGCGCTAGTCCTCGTCGTTCGACTTGCCGTTTAATGAAAGCCCGCACAGCAGAATTGGCGGGCGTGGCCGAGCGCCATTGTGGCTAATTGGACTGCTTCCATCGTGACACGCTGGATAGAATGATGTGGATTCCATGGAAATAAAAGGAGAGATATGTCTGTGTAAGCTCTCAGTCGTACAGGAGTGGTCCATCGATGAGAAGGTTTCTTCAGCCGTCATCTGTACAAAAGTGAAGGTTTCGGACGTTTCACCTCCTATCCAAGAGGCTTCGTCAGCGAACTAAAGTCTGACTGGTCGTATCGGCCCCATTTATATATCCCCAATGTCCAAACATGGTGGCGCCGGACACAGCTATGATAGGTCCCTACTCTCAGGTTGGGGGGGGCAGAGGACCCCTCCCTGTGGCCCCACTGATTGTTCCTACATTCCTGACTAACGACTGGCCTATTACCCCCACTCCCACCGGTATCACCTCATCAGCATAACGACCCTCATCAGCATTGCGAAAGTTGCCTAACCTGTTTTGCCTAAGCAGGCTATTGTAAGCAGGCTATTAAAAGGAGGGATGTACAAAGAAGGATGAGCTAAATAATGAGCCAAAGGTTTCAAGTCATGAAAATGTCAACAAAAAAATATAAAGAAAATAAAAGACTCATTACTTTTATCTTTGATTCTTAAATTAGCTTAAAGGACAACCGACGTCTCCGGACAAGTTGTGTTCATAATTTGTGAAATCGCTTCAAATGACTTCTACTGAGTGTATTTTACAAGGAAGACTCACGCTGAATATTCCGGAAGTCTTGTTTTTTAGTTGGTGACGAGTCATCACCCTACGTCACTAAAGGAACGCCCCTCACCGAGAAAGGACATACCTTGCATCACCTCAATGCATTTTGCGGTACTTTGTTTGGTCTGAAAACTTCGTGTTGATCCGTGTTAATGGCGAAATTAGAAGGAAAACACATAACGCAATGGTGAATCGTTGTATGTTACACCGAGACAACTCTTTGATATTCGTTGACAAAAATTCCAAGCTCATGAATAAAACTACTTCCAACGGGGCTCTGCCGCCATTTTCTGCCTTTTCTGTGATACTACGCCTAAGTCTTGATCTGTCAAAATGACCCTGAAGACCTTCTTTAATCAATTGCAAACATTTATAGTTTCCTCTTCAGAACTATTTCAATCATATTCATAACTGGATGTGTGAAAACAAAGGATATTCTCCGAATCTGAAGCCATTGTTTTGATACTCGAGCAAGGCGGGACGTCTTGGGGTGACGTCACGAACTGAGGGCAGGACATTCTGAAAATGCCCAATTCGTAGCTCAATTTTTTTGCAGATTTTGGACACTTTAAGTCATTTTTATTGGTGTTTTGCATTTGACTAAAAATATCAGCTTGCGTGTTTTGGGTATTTTAGATGCTATAAAACGTTTTTCTGATGTCAGTTAGGAAACAAAAAAGTGATGTCCTTTAAAGGACAACCTACGCCTCCGGACAAGTTGTGTCCATAATTTGTAAAATCACTTCAAAGGACTTCTACTGAGCGTATTTTACAAAGATTCCACGATTCCAAGATTTCCAATATAGCTATATTTTATGTTTTAAGACTCACGCTGATTATTCAGGAAGTCCTGTTTTTGAGTTGGTGACGAGTCCTCACGTTATGTCATGAAAGGAACCCCCCACCCCCGACCGACAAAAAGACACATTGTAGCAGTCCTTCATCACCGTGACATCACGGTAGGTATTGTCACTGACCGAGAAAGCGACACACAATAAATTTTGGGGACTATGTTTGGTCTGAAAACTTCGTGTTGATCCGTGTTGATGGCGAAATTAGAAGGAAAACACATGATTAACGCGATGGTGAATCGTTGTGTTGCACCAAGACTACTATTTGATACTAGTTGACACAAATTCCCAGCAGACAAATCAGCCCATTTCCAACGTAGCTTGGGCGCCATCTTGTGCATTTTCTTTTTTTTTTTGCAGTCCTGACGGCTCGAATTGATACGGGAGGACTTCTTTAATCGATTGCAAACATTTATGCTTTCCTCTTCAGGACTATTTGAATCATATTCATAACTGGATTAGTTACAAGAAAGCATATTCTATGCATCTGAAGCCATTGTTTTGATTCTAGAGCAAGGCAAGACGTCCTGACGTGACGTCATGAACAAGGGGGCGGGACCTTCTGAAACTCAGCATCTCCTGGGTCATTTTTGAAGTAGTTTTGGGACACATTAAGTCATTTTTATTGGTGATTTTCATTTGACTAAAAATATCAGCCTGCGTGTTTTGGGTATTTTAGATGGTATAAAATGTTTTATCTGATCTCAGTTAGGAAACCAAAAAAGGATGTCGGTTGTCCTTTAAGGCTAATGTTCAAATGCGTATTTTGAGACGCTCAGAGATAGCATCGACTAACTGTGCGTTTGCTATTTTGGAGGCTGCAATCCAATTTATAGCTCTGTGATTTTGTTGGAAGTTAGAAATTTGCTCGGAATTCCGGATTTTGGAATGCTTTCTATTTAGCTCGCTGGCTTATACCTTAAAGGACAACCGACACCACTTTTTTGTTTCCTAACTGACATCAGAAAAACGTTTTATAGCATCTAAAATACCCAAAACACGCAGGATGATATTTTTAGTCAAATTCAAAACACCAATAAAAATGACTTAAAGTGTCTAAAACTATTTCAAATTGAACCCGGAAGTGGCCAGTTTCAGAAGCCCCCCCCCCCCCCCCCCCCATTGTTCGTGGTGTTGAGAATCAAAACAATGGCTTCAGATTCCGAGAAGATGCTTTCTTGTTACTCATCCAGTTATAAATATGATTCAAATCGTTCTAAAGAGGAAAGCATTCATGTTTGCAATCGATTGAAGAATTTATTCCGTGTCATTTTGAGGCATCTGGAGAGAAATGTAGCACCCAAAAAATGCAGAAGATGGCGACAAAGCTCCATGGAAATGGGCTGATTTGTCTCCTGGGAATTTTTGTCAGCGAATATCAAATAGTTGTCTCGGTGCAACACACAACGATTCACCATCGCGTTATTCATGTGTTTTCCTTCTAATTTTGCCATCAACACGGATCAAGACGAAGTTGTCAGACCAAACAAAGTACCGCATTGACCGCATAAAACGCATTGACGTGATGAAAGGACTGCTACAGAATCTACAGTTAGGAAACAAAAAAGTGATACAAGTATCCCCAACAACTGAACTTTCACGTTCAGGGGCATTCCTTCCGTGACGTGACGTCACGTTAAAACGTAAAATATAGCTATATGCGGTGGAATCTTTGTAAAATACGCACAGTAGAAGTCATTTGAAGCGATTTTACAAATTATGGACACAACTTGTCCGGAGGCGTCGGAAGTCCTTTAAATCACAGGTATCTAAGTGAAATCCGGAATTCTAGAAATGTTGTGAATATTTTTGGCTCACATTGAGTTTTTGTCTCTCTCTGCACGTCACGTGTGGTGAAAAGCCTACTAGAACATCATGGGCTAAAAAATCTTCTTTTCCTTTCAGCTTTTCCTCTCAGGGGTGGTCACATCGAATCAATGTCCTCCATCTATTCCGGTTTTGTGCATCCTCTTCTCTCACACCAGCTACTTTCATGTCCTCTTTGACCACATCCATATACCTCCTCTTCGGTCTTCCTCTCGGTCTCCTGCCTGGCAGTTCAAGGCTCAGCATCCTTCTCCCGATATAGTCACTCTCTCTCCTCTGGACATGTCCAAACCATCTCAGTCTGACCTCTCTGACTTTCTCTCCAAAGCCTCTCGTATGAGTTGTCCCTCTAATGTACTCATTCCGGATCCTATCCAACCTGGTCACTGCCAAAGAAAACCTCAACATCTTCAGCTCTGCTACGTCCAGCTCTGCTTCCTGTATTTTCTTCAGTCGCACTGTCTTCAGTCCAAACATCATGGCTGGTCTCACCACTGATTTATACACTTTTCCTTTCATCGTAGCTGAAATCCTTCTATCACACATCACACCTGACATTTTTCTCCGGCCGCTCCAGCCTGCCTGGACACGCTTCTTCACCTCTTTTCCACACTCTCCATTGCTCTGGACAGTTGATCGCAAGTACTTAAAATCCTCCACCTTCTTTATCTCTTTTTCCTGTAGCATCACTCTTGCACTTGGATCCATCTCATTCACACACATGTATTTCGTGTTGCTGCGACTGATATTCATTCCTCTCCTTTCCAGGGCATAGCTCCACATCTCTAGTTTCTCCGCCACGGGTTCCCTGTTCTCGCTACAGATCACAACGTCATCTGCAAACATCATGGTCCAAGGAGATTCTTGTCGAACATCGTCTGTCAGCCTGTCCATCACCATAGCAAACAAGAAGGGGCTCAGAGCGGACCTCTGGTGGAGTCCCACCTCCACCATGAATTCCTCATACCGACAGCGCACCTCACAACTGTCTTACAGTCATGATACATGTCTTGCACCGCTCTGACATACTTTTCCGTCACTCCAGACTTCCTCATGCAATGCCACAGCTGTTCTCTGGGGACCCTGTCATACGCTTTCTCCAGATCTACAAAGACACAATGCAATTCCTTCTGACCTTCTCTGTACTTCTCTATCAGCATTCTTAAAGCAAACACTGCATCTGTCATACTCTTTTTTGGCATGAAGCCATACTGCTGCTCACAAATGTTCACTTCTGCTCTTAGTCTTGCTTCAACTACTCTTTCCCAGAATTTCATTGTATGGCTCATCAACTTTATTCCTCTGTAGTTAGTACAACGCTGCACATCTCCTTTGTTCTTAAAATGGGCACTAGTACATTTCGTCTCCATTCTTCAGGCATCTGTTCACCATCTAATATCTTGTTGAATAACCCAGTCAGGAACACCACCGCCACCTCTCCAAGACACTTCCATACCTCGATTGGTAAATCATCAGGCCCGAGTGCCTTTCCCCCGTCATCCTCTTCAGTGCCCTCCTCACTTCACCCTTGCTAATGTTTGCTACGTCTTGGTCCACAACAGTCACGTCTTCTACTCTTTGTTCCTTCTCATTTTCCTCATTCATCAATTCAAATCAAACTACTCTTTCCATCTTGCCATCACACAATTGGCACCTGTTAATACATTGCCATCTCTATCCTTAATCACCCGAACCTGCTGCAGGTCCTTACCATCTTTGTCTCTCTGTCTCGCCAGCCTGTAAAGATCAGTCTCACCTTCCTTGCTGTCTAGGTGAGCATACAAGTCATCATAGGCCTCTTGTTTGGCCTTTGCCACCTTTACTTTAACCGTGCGCTGCATCTCCTTGTACTGCTGTCTACTCTCGTCCGTCCTCTCAGTGTCCCACTTCTTCTTTGCTAACCTCTTTCTCTGTATACACTCCTGCACCTCCCCATCCCACCACCAAGTCTCCTTATCTACCTTTCTTCCACTCGATACACCAAGTCATTTCCGAACTGTGTTTCTGATTATGTTCGCTGTAGTTTGCCAGTCATCTGGAAGGACCTCTTGCCCACCCAGTGCTTGTCTTACCTCCTTCCTAAATGTCATGCAACACTCTTTCTTTTTCAACTTCCACCATTTTGTCCTCACTTCACCCTTTGATTTCTTCATCTTCCTCACTGCCAGCGTCATCCTTCACACCACCAACCTATGCTGTCTGGCTAAACTCTCACCAAAGTCAAAGTCAGCTTTATTGTCAAATATGCTAATATGCATGACATACAGCACAGATGAAATTACTGTCCTCTCGGACCCAGCATGCAAGGCACTTATAATTACTTTAACAAACATAAACATGAAAACGCCAATTTGCCGAGAGAGGGGAGCCGCTGCGTGTTCACGCGCCGCCATCTTGGGAAAAACAAATTGAAAAAATAACAAATATGACAACTCAAAGACACAGAGTCATTCATTCTTCAGGACTTGCTGTACCCTCTTTGTGATGACATGAAGCAGTTCTAGTTGAAAGAGGAGAGGATCAAAGCATCCATGTCAGCAGTGGATCAGGAACGTCATGGTGGAATTTGTATGTCTACTACAAGCTAAATGTTGAAAGCAAACACGAAGCTGTAGCATCCATTGACGAAAAGACATTGTCTCACATCTCCTGTCCCACATAAATCCGCTACAATTCCAAGCCGCGACAGTTCCACATACGCATCGGCGCTCTGCGCTGACGCTGCTTTCTTCTTATCGCGGGCTCCTCAAGCCATGCATCCAACCGCAGACTGTCCAACAGCACTGACCTTTCCACTGAACAAAGCGGGGCTGTGAAGATGCTGCCCATTACAGGCGCAAAAAAGCACAATGGCCCCAGAGCTGTCCAGCGATGGTAGTCAAATGGCTCCGACATTCCTCCCATTCAAAAACAGTACTGGCATATTCATGCTGCCGAAAGGCGCAACCGCTCAGCAACCACTACTTTGCAGTCACTGATTTCCTTTAGATGGCGCCGTTGACACAAAATGTAGTCTACCTGTGTACTTCTGCCTCCACTCTTATATGTCACCCTATGTTCCTGTCTCTTCTGAAAGAAGTATTCACAATAGCCATTTCCATTCTCTTAGCAAAGTCAACCACCATCTGTCCTTCAGCGTTCCTCATCTGGAGTCCAAACCTGCCCATTACCTCCTCAACATCTTTGTTTCCTGCATCAACATGTCCATTGAAGTCTCCACCAATTACAACCCTCTCACTTCTCGGGATGTTCTGTATGACTTCATCAAAGTCCAGCCAAAATTTCTCCTTCTCCGCCAGCTCACATCCTACTTGTGGGGCATACCCACAAACAACATTGAACATCACGCCTTCAATTTCTAGCTTCAGATTCATCATTCTATCTGATACTCTTTTTACTTCGAAGACATTCCTAACAAACTCCTCTTTTAAGATAACCCCAACTCCATTTCTCTTTCTGTCTTCACCATGATAGAACAACTTAAACCCTGACCCTAAGCTTCGAGCCTTGCTCCCTTTCCACCTGGTCTCTTGGACACACAGTATGTGTACCTTCCTTCTCATGGGCTAAAAAATATTTTTTTTAATGATTGTTTTATGTTACAAAAACCATCATTTGTCCATTTTGACTTTTTGTAATCAAGCGTATTGGTTTTAGGATCTCATGTAAAGATGAACATTTGATTTTGGGATGGTGGTAACATCGCCATGGGTGTCCCAGAGAGCAACAGATGTTGGACTACTCTCCGCTGGCCCTTTTTTATTTTCTTTTTTGTGTTTGATAAGCAGCCCTACGTGTGTCTGAACCTTCCTCTCATTCACACGCCCCCCGTTTAGGACTAATTAGCTACATCCCATCGCCCCCCACCCACTAAAAAAACTCATTCTGCACTCTTGACTTCCGACCCGGCGGGTCTTATCTCATTGTACTATCGTCTCATTGTTGACTGTGCTAAGAAATAATCATCCGAGCTCAGCTCGTGGGCCTCTGCTCCTCCTTCCTTATTCTCCTTATTATGTCCTGGGCTCGTCCACGACAAATGTAATTAATCAACTCCTTGCAACCTTCCAACCCCCAAGACCCATCCAATAAAAGTAATGTGTCTTTTTTCATGACTTCAAACCTTTAGCTCATTATTTTATTTTATTTTATTTTATTTTATTTTATTTTGGTTTAGTTCATGTTGGTTTAGTTTAGTTTATTCTATTATTTTTATGTTCTTTTTCTTTTTGTATTTCCATTTCAATTTTATATTATTTTATTATTTTCATTGTATTTTTATTTGTATCTTTATTTGTATTTTTAGTTGTATTTTTATTTATACACATATATTTCTTTTATTTAATTTTTATCTGTATTTTTATTTGTATTTTTATTTGAATTTGTATTTGTGTTTGTGTTTTGTTTTGATGTGTTTTGTTGTGTTTAAATTTTATTTATTTATTATTATCATTCAATTCTATTTTATTTTTATTTTATTTCATTCGTTTTTTATTTAGTTTAATTTAATTTTGTTTTTATTTGATTATTATTATTATTAATATTATTATTATTTTATTACATTTTATTTTTATGTACCCAAATAATAATAATAATAATAATAATAATAATAATAATAATAATAATAATAATAATAATAATAATAATAATAATAAATTTTATTTGAAGCGCCTTTCAAAGCTCTCAAGGACACTTTACAAATGTGAGGGTGACTGCATGAGAAGGGGCAGATTGTTTACTCGCGTTCCTGAGCACCGAACAGGGACGGGGGTAACCTTTTCACCTCACGACTGTGGAAGGTTGGCAGACATGGTCCTTTGCGTTAACCTCAACACATTTGTGTATGAATGGATCTGAAGTGAATTGTGAGTGGGGAGCGAAACTTTCTGCGACCCGTCTGTGGAAAGTTTTTTTTGTGTGTATGTGTGTGTGTCTGTGCGTGTCTGCGTTTTGGAACAGGAATACAAACATTTACAGGACGTCTGTGTAAGCTCTCAGTCGTACAGGAATGGTCCATCGATGAAAAGGTTTCTTCATCTGTCATCTGTACGTCTTTGAAGGTGTCGGACGTTTCGCTTCTTATTCAAGATGCTTCTTCAGCGAACTAAAGTCTTACTGGTAGTTTCGGCCCTATATATATATATATATATACCTACTGTCCAGACATGGCGGTGCCGGACTCTGCTATGATAGGTCTCAGGTTGGGGGAGCAGAGGACTACTCCCTGCGGCTCCACTGATTGTTCCTATTGTCCTGACTAACGACTGGCCTGATTGCCCTATTTGCTCTGGTATCACCTCATCAGCATTACTAATCCTATGTCGCCTAAGCAGGCTCTTGTACAAACGACCAAATTGAACCTCCCACCACGATATCGGTTTAGTGAAGGATTTAGCTGTTTTATGAAAATCGCTTCTTTTACTCCCCTTTCAAACCATCTATGTTGTTTAGCTAAGATTTTAACCTCATTGTCGTCAAATTAGTGGTTGCTAGCTTTTAGGTGCATATGTACTGCCGATTGAGGCCCACTAGTATTATCCCTGCGATGTTGATAAAGTATTTTTTTGAGAATTTGTTTAGTCTCCCTAATGTATTGCACTTAACAATTTTCATTCTTACAATGTATTGAATAAATTACATGACTTTGTTTTTCATTTGGCAGCCTATCTTTTTGATGCACTATTTGCCCTAAAGTGTTTATCCGTTTGAAATAAGTAGGTTTTCAGAAACTCCTGCAATGTAAGGTACTGCTACTCCTCTCCTTTTTATATCTTCAGAATTTTTGGTTTCATTCCCTGACATTTGTTAAAAGGCCACTGAGGGTACCCAGAGTTTGTGAGTGCTCTCTTGATATGTTTTGACTCCTTTTTCTCTACCTTCGACGCTTGTTCGTATTAGTCTAGCCCTATGCTGGAGGGTTCTGATAACTCCTAGTTTGTCTTGTAGAGGATGGTTAGAATCAAAAAATAAGTATTGTGTACTTACATTTCGATTTTAATCACCCTCTACAACAAGAAGTACAGATGACGGCTGAAGAAACCTTTTCATCGAAACATTTACAGGAGTTTCGAATCACTCATGAATGTGTAAAAATTTTGATCATCTGATGTCTTTTGTCTTGTATTTATTTATTTATGTATTTATTTATTTGTATAATTTTTATCTTTTGGACTTTATTTTACTACCTCTCTCAAAAATGTATTTTCAATTGATTTATTCAGTATATGAATGGCAGAAAAAGTATGTATTTATTTATTTATTTATTTATTTATTTATTTGTATGAATGTTTGTTTATTTATGTGTTTTATTTTACCACCCACTCCAAAATGTATTTTTCAATTGATTTATTCAGGATGTGAATGGTAGACAAAGTATTTATTTATTTAGTGTTTATTAATGTATTTTTTTGTATAATTATTTTTTCTTTAATTTTTTTTTACTTTACTACCCCTCTCCAAAAATTATTTTTCAATTGACTTATTCAGGATATAAATGGTAGGAAAATATTTATGGATTTATTTAGGTACTATTATTACTGTATTTATTTTTTTAATCATATCGCAAAAACCTGGTAGTTGAACAAGGGGTGTGTCAGGATATCTGATCGTCAATGTTAAACAGTTTTAACCTTTTCAACTTTTTCCCTTAACTTTTTTCAGAGTGCGTATATCACGACGCAAAATCTTCACCACATGCTTGGATTAATCCTTTTAGGAACAACCGATAATCGATTATCTGTGTGTACTCCACTTAGAAGAGCAAAACTTCAGGGACACTTGACGAGAATGACACTCACCGCTTGAGTCTATTAAATTAAAATTACTTTTGAATGACTGAATTACTTTTGAATGAAAATCACCTTTGAATGACTCACAGATAATAAAATGGTGTCATGCAGACACATATACACCCCCCACCCCCGATACACACACGCACATATATTCCGACGGTCATCCAGCAGGTGTTAGTGTGTTTGTTTTTCAAGCGGTTTTGTTTTCTCAAGCTCCTTATCAGTCGGTCATGAGCTGTTGGGTGGGGAGGGGATAATCACCCGCGGTGAAAAGTGAGTGCAAGTTGATAATCATTACCTGGTGCTGGAATAAATAAAAGTATGCTAAAGGTACGCTAAAGGTATGCAGACGTGATCCGTAAAGTTATTTGTGACTCTCGGTCGTCATACTTTGAGGCTCAACAGTGACAAATTGAAAATCATGTCTGTAAATTTCCATTCAGAAATTACTTATGTGTTTTAAAGATTGTATACTTTGTACTCCAAAACAACTATTTGCACTTTTTGTTGATTGTTTCTTTTTTTAATCCTAACCCGATGACACAGTGGGCTTTTGTTCACACTTTGTTGGTCCACACTGAGGAGAAAAAACTGAGTTTACTGCCGTTTATGACTTTTAATCTGCTCGGTGCATGTGCATCGGCGATAAAACAGCAGCAAAGCTTGAAAGTTTGTTGGCCTTCTACTCATAAAAGGTAATGAAGAGTTCGTTCTAAACTAATGGCTTACCGCTAATTAGAATCACGGCAATATGGATATGAAACACACGGGGGGGGGGGGGGGGGGGGGGGGGGGGGGGCAGCACGACAGGCTAAAAAATGGCACATACTATATTTACATCGTTGTTAGAAAATATTTGACTTTCAATTTTTTTGGAAAAGTGTGTGTCACATTATATGTAGGGTCGATGTGAAATTTCAGAAGAAAAATATTATGCTAATTGTCAAAAATGGTGGTGTGATGATAGCTAGCTAGCTCAATGTTAGATCAATGCTGTCAAATTCATTTTTTGGCGCGGGCCACTTTGTATCTTAACGTTTCCTCTAGGGGGTTGTTATGAATTTGGGGAAGGCATTAGAATGTTGCTTCCCCTCCACATATTATATTTAGAGTGCACAAGCAATTAATGAATAACTAGTTTTCAAATTTGAAGTCAAAATTAATGACTGTTATTGGGGTTTGCTTGGGACAATGGGAACATTTGGTTCAGACTTTAGCAAGCATCACAGAATTTCATGAGCTAGCTAGCTAGCTCGGTTGCTAGCTAGCTGGCTCGGTGGCTAGGTAGCTAGCTAGCGCGATAGCTGAGCATGGTAGTTCACAAGTTTGGTTTGCTTTCGCGGGCCGAATAAAATTGTGGCGGGATAGATTTAGCCCCCAGGCCTGAACTTTGACACCAGTGTTCTAACACAAAGCCTTATTGCATTTCTTATTTTTTTTGACAGTACAGTCAGACCTCAGCTTACGAACAACTTATCTTACGAACTTTTCGTCTTACGGACGTCAAATTTATGAAAATTACACCTTGAAATACGCACTACTTTTCGCGATACACACCCACCATGGCTGGCGGAGTGCTCTTCGGATCTGGCGGAGTGATCTTCGGCGGAAGCACACGACCGAACAGCGCTCCGGCTGGCGCTACTTTCCACGGCCCATCTCTCTGAATTCACACGTCGATCGCCTCCTAGTAGCTTTTTGCAAATAATTTTACTATTATGGGACCGAAAAAAAAACCCACAGGCTCGTGTTCAGCCGGAGAAGACACAAAAAATAAAATCACCGTCGAGGAGAAGGAGATCATTGAGAAACACGAACGAGGTGTGCGTTTGTGGCGTCACATGTGCACACCGCGGCTGCCATGTGAATCTCAGCATGACACATCTCTCACGCTGTGTGTCACTTCCCTGTGAGTAACATTCTCAATTTCCACCATTGCCACCATCCTTCGCCTACGCCTAAAATGCCGCTCGCGACACTTCAATTTCATTTCATTTCAACCAGTTCCTGGAGCTTTACACTCTAAAGCTTTTAGGCGAAGGATGGTGGCAATGGTGGAAATGAAGAATGTTACTCTCAGGGAAGTGACACACAGCGTGAGAGATGTGTCAGGCTGAGATTCACATGACAGCCGCGATGTGCACATGTGACGCCACAATCGCGTCACAAAAAAGGAGTCCAAGATGGCGCTCGAGTAGGCAGCCGTCAGCAAGTGCTCTCATGAGCCTTGCTTTTTTTGTTGTTTTTATCTTTTTTTGTGTTTCCATTTGTCACTTTGTGTTGTTGTGCGTCGTGTGGAATGGATACGGATTGTTTTTCAGCATTGTTGACCACGACATTCATCAAGGAGGAGACTGTGCTGAGCGGTTGCGCCTTTTCGGCAGCATGAATATGCCAGTACTGTTTTTGATTTGGGAGGAATGTCAGTGACATTAGACTGTCAATGCTGAACAGCTCTGGGGCTATTGTGCTATTTTTGCACCTGTAATAGGCAGCATCTTTACAGCCTCGCTTTGTTCAGCGGAAAGGTCGGTGCTGTTGGACAGTCTGCGGCTGGGTGGATGCATGGCTTGAGGAGCCCGCGATAAGAAGAAAGGCGCGTCAGCGCAGAGCGCCGATGCGTATTTGGAACTGTTGCGGCTTGGAATTGAAGCGGATTTATGTGGGACAGGAGATGTGAGACAATCTCTTTTCGTCAATGGATGCTACAGCTGCGTGTTTGCTTTCAACATTTAGCTTGTAGTCGACGTGCACATTCCACCATGATGTCCCTGATCCACTGGTGGAAAGACGCCTTGATTCTCTCCTCTTTCATCTAGAACTGCTTCATGTAACAACGAGGGTCCAGAAAGTGCTTAAGAATGAATGACTCTCTGTGTCTTTATGTTGTCGCATTGTCTTTGTGCTGTCATGTTATTTGTTGTTTAGTTTTTTTGTTTCTTTTGACTTCAAGACAGCGCCGCAAGAGTGGCTGCCTTTCCAGCAGCTCATGTATTTTGTTTTCCTACTTTCATTCTTTCATCACTTTGCTGCTGTGAAATGTAAATTTCTCCACTGCAAGACTAATAAAGGCATTTCCAATCCAATCCAAGCCTATCCAATTCAATCCAATCCAATCCAAATGCACACCTCGTTCGTGTTTTTCACATCAACTAAATAACGCCTTTGTGTAAAGTTTACACAAAGGCGTTTTTTAATCGATGCTTTCACGGGACTAATGACACGTTTTATTCCGCGTCCGTGGAATTATCGGACTCGCGCCTTTTGTTGTAATAAAATCACTGCCAGCACCTACGGGACTCGAAGCTTGTTGCTGACCATAATGAGGTCCTCAACACAGAGGATTTCATTTGTACAGGCTTTTATTGAACAGTTCCATCCAGAAAAGGCTATGAGAATCATCATGATGAATGATAATGTGATGCCTCAGTTTCGTAAGACTTTACAAGTCAGACAGCAACAGGTGTCAATTAAGAGCCATCAACGACCATCACAAATGTAAATAAAGTGACTTTATTATACAGTGCAGTGTATTTCTGACATTACAATACAATAGCACATTTATTATACATAGAATAAGGTATGTTGTGTGTAGTTTTAAGGCTTATTTAGTTGATAAGTATATTTTATGGAAACCTGGGAACAGATTATTCCCATTTTAATTGTTTCCTATAGGGAAAAAAATTGATACACACTTTTTGGCTTACACACTCTGTCTGGGAACCAATTAAGTTCGAAAACTGAGGTCTCACTGTATTGGAAGAGCAAGGTGGTTACGTAGCTAATAACTTTGATTAATAAGACAAAGAAGACTCCATTAGCCAGGAGTCATCTAGATCATTTTTAACCAGATAAATATGCTGTTAAAACAAGAAGACGATCTTTGTTTCGTTTTATTTTTCACACTGTAATGTAAAATTCATTGTGATGCTAATATTGAACGTTTTTTCTGGTGGTGCAGGAGTCGTCTTCTCCTGTGGAAGGACTTAAACGGAGTGTGTGAATCCTCCTGTGCTGCCGTTCGGCCACTTGCTCCACTAATGCTCCTTCCTGGCCAATCACAGTAGAGCATATTTTATAGCACTGATGGCTTCTATTTAGCACACCGATGAAACGGGAGAACACTTTTTAGGAGGTCCTCAAAAAGGAAACGTCTCCTTACGGGCGAGGGGCAACGTCGAGTGTGTCGAACTCGAAGAGCACTTCGACCTCTCCCGTGGAAGCGTCACACTTTCGGGGTGGGCGGAATGGCCTCCCACCTGGAGAAGTCCAACAACTTCCGCATCGAAGCGCTCTTGGCTCACCGTGTGGACCAAAGGCCGGCGGACGGCGGTGCTGCTTCGCCGCAGACTGCATCCGCCGGAAGCCCCGGACACAGCCCGCGGTCCGAGACGCCCTCCCCTCGGCCTGCCCACGCCACCGAGGCCCGGCCGGCGATGACGCCCAACGCTGCCGGCTACAACTTCTCCCAGGCGGGGTTTGGCGCTATGCACTTCGGGGGGTTCTTCGGAATGCACCCGAGGTCCGTGTACCCTTTGGCGGCCGTGGGCATCCAGCCGTCCGCTTTCGGGTATCACGGCTTCCCGCAGCTGGTCCAGCCGTACCCAGGTCACTTGACAGCGGGCAGCGTGCCCGCGGTTCACCCGCTGGATCCCTGGATCAGAGCCGGGATGATGATGTTCCCGAGAATCGGTGACTATGGAGGTGAGTACTACAAGAGCAAGCACCTCATCAGTGAATAATGTTTGCCACATTTTCATTAGGATAATTGACCCATGTGGGTTATTATTGTTCCTTCAGAGCAATATCATCTTGAAGAAACAGAGCCCGGCCTGATAGTCCTGAACAATTGACGTCTGCATATCTCACCGTTTTAAAATATTACTTTTTTTTAATGGATGGTGACTAACGCTGTATGGAATTGAATAATTATATTATTTAATTGAAACTGCAAAAGCATAACACAAAATTCAAAATAACCATACATATTATTATTATTATACATTCAATTTATAAACGCCTTTCAAAACACTCAAGGACACTTTACAGTCACAGGATAAGAACAAGAATGTGTATGCCATTGAGTAAATTATACTATAGAATATTACAAAAAAATATAAAATTCCCCAAAAATTATAAAAATAATTGTAAAAAATAATGATAAAAATTAAAAAAATATAAAAATATATTTAAAATGGAAAATATATATATGTATATATTTACAGCTTGAAAAAAAAAACAATCATCAACTGATGTGCCAATAATACTATGAAATATATTTCAATTTTAATCCAAAACAAACTGTGCCATATCCCTCAGCAGCACCAGCTCAAGCAGGTTTGTTGGCGAAGTGTCGGAAGCCCAGGACAGCATTCACAAGCCAGCAGCTGTTGGAACTAGAAAACCAGTTCAAGGTCACCAAGTACCTTTCCAGACCCAAACGTTTTGAGGTGGCCTCTTCACTCATGCTGACTGAGACTCAGGTATTGACTGAAAATCGCTGCTGTTGTACTGCGATGGCCACACTGAAGTCTGTCGAGCGATGTGGAATTTCAGAATTTAAATCCAAATCATTTTTATCACAAAGAATTTGTTAGCTCTATTTTTCTTCGGTCCGTTATATTGACATGCATTTACTTTCTGATAATTCATACCATACACATCATTCCAATTCTGAAAATACTTCAAAAATACTCACCTTACGGACTGTCATTTATCTACCCTCAAAAAAAAAAAAAAAAAAAAATAATAATAATAAAAATCTGCAGTTTTCACCAAATTGCATATTTTCAATTAGAACCGCCCCATTCGTGTGCAATGGGACAATCCATTTTATTTTCCCGTTTGAAATCCAAAACATTCCATATTCATTTAATACACCTTTGTAACAATTTTGGTCTTGCCAAATTTTTCACCTTTAAAATGCCCACAAAAAAGAAACAATAATTTTCAATTGTGTTGACCAGTGTCTGAAACTCATGACAAAAAGCTACCGGACACCAGGGCAGACAACTCTGAAAAGTTGCCTTCCCAGCCATAAAGTTGCCTGCCCCATTTTTTACAACTTGAAACACAATAAAATGACTAATCGCAAAAACCTCATTGTTGCAAAGTATTAAGGATTTTTTTATTAAGGATGTACCTACCACAAATGCTCTCTTGCTTAAAGGACAACCGACATCTCCGGACAAGTTATGTCCATAATTTGTAAAATGGCTTCAAATGACTTCTACTGGGCGTATTTTAATAAGATTCCACCGCATATAGCTATATTTTACGTTTTAAAACTCGCGCTGAACATTAAGGAAGTCTTGTTTTGGTGACGAGTCCGTACGTGACGTCGTAAAAAAGACGCATTGTAGCGTCTTTCCATCACGTCAATGTATTTTGCTGTACTGTTTTTTAAACCATGTCTTACACCCAAAAGCCGCCAGCAGAGGGAGGAAAACTCCATAGAAAGATAGTATCAGCCTGTGGAAAAGAGCTGATTCATTTCCTCACCGTAGCTGGTCGCCATTTTTTTTGCCTCTTCTTGGGTGAGACATTACCCGCCGCCCGTTTGCCTCAAAATGGCCCAAATAAATTATTTAATCGACTGCAAACATGTATGCTTTGCTCATCAGGACTATTTGAATCATATTCATAACTGGATGTGTAACAAGAAAGCATATTCTCTGAATCTGAAGCCATTGTTTTGATTCACACGCAATGCAAGACGTCTTGGCGGGACTTTCTGAAAATGCCCAATTCGCAGCTCAATTTTTTTGCAGATTTTGGACACTTTAAATCATTTTTATTGGATTGGATTGGATTTGCCTTTATTAGTCTCACAGTGGAGAAATTTACATTTCACAGCAGCAAAGAAAAATTGGTGTTTTGCATTTGACTAAAAATATCATAATGCATGTTTTGGGTATTTTAGATGCTATAAAACGTTTTTCTGGTGTCAGTTAAAAAAAAAAGTGACGTCGGTTGTCCTTTAAGTTATTGTTAATATCCCGTGCTGATGATTTTGCTCCAGTTGTCGTTTGTCCATACTGTTGGGCATGTTGCACAATGCAATGTTTGCGTTGCGTCGTCTGCTACGAGCCACGTGAACTGCTCTTTCCACAATGCTTTTAATAATAATAATAATACATTAGATTTCTAAGCGCTTTTCAAAACCCTTAACAACACTTTACAGTCACGGGATAATTGACGTTTACGTTTTGTAGCATCATAAATTTTGTTAGCTTCTTTTGAATCTTTCTTCTGGGGCTGACGTTCTGTGTATCTGCTTTGGAAAAGGATACGCAAATGCACGACCTTATAACGCTCGGGAAAGTCCGGAAGCAGGACGCAGGCTTCTGATTGGCTGCCGTGCCAAGTATGCAAATTGCCAAACGAACCGAAATTTCCAAACCAAATGAAGATTTCGAAATAATTCATTCCGATTTCGAAATCTTCGTTCAAATGTTTGCTTTGTTGAAAAAAAAGCAAACGTTTGATTTGAAAAAAAAAAAAAAAATTCTTTTTTGTTCTTTTTTTTTAAGTTTTCGGCCACTCGGGCAGAGACGTTTTGTAAGTTGTACGCCCGACGAAAAAGTTGCACGCCCCGGGCGTACGGGAACACGTTATTTCAGACACTGGTGTTGACACATTCAGCAAAGCAGATTTTCACCACTGTTCCCATGTAAAATTGAAAACATTCACCTCATTTAATTCACCTTGCTAGCAATTTTCAACATGCCAAAAGTGTTCATTCCCCACGAAAAAAATTATTTCACATCATTTAATATTTATTATTATTAATATTGATCTGTAGTACTCCTCATCATTCCACAAATATTGTATTACGACACAAAAACTGCTTGCAATGTTCAAACTTCTCTTACGCTACTCTGCTACAGGTTAAAATTTGGTTTCAGAACAGGCGAATGAAGTGGAAGCGAAGCCGTAAAGTGAAGGAGCACGCTAACCCGACGTCCCCGCTGAGCGATGGCGAAACGGCAGACAGCGTCCAGCTCCAGGTGGATTCTCCGAGCTCCAGCCTGGAGGATGAAGAAGAACTGGAAGGCGAGGAAGAGGATGAAGATCCGGGTCTGCTGCCGGGTTCTCTGAGCTCCCTCTTGAGGCGCGCCGGAGGAGTCACGGAGAACTACAGATCTTATTTGGTACTGGAGGAGGAAAATTCAAGGAGTGGGGTTTTCCCATAGCTGTGACATGTGTTTTTATTATTTGTGATTGTATATCGCCCCGAAGAGGACAATGGCGAACGTAGCAGCTGCAAAGATTTTATTTATCTCAAGTCAGTCATTGAAATGTTCTGTTGATGAAACTTTCCAGGCAGCGTTACGTTTGTGAGCGTTACGTTGTCATCGATTATATTTTTAAATTATTTTGTCTCTATGGGCAATTATAGTTACAGCACCAGCACTTCAGACTTTTTTGTTGTTGCATGACTTTTATGAGTGCTTCCTGGTTTGGTTTATAGCCCATGTAGAAAAAAATATATATAGAAAAAAAAGATATTTTCGGAAGCCTTAACAGTGACAGTGGACCTTAAATTGTTTTGATACATTTTTCTTTTGTTTCTTTACGATAAAATTGACTGTTATGGAATCTAATTTGCTTGTGCAGGAAAATGTAGGCGTACATTCCACACAGAACATGTTTGTTGGAATCATCCTCTTAGTTAGCCTGTTTCCATTTGTTTTTTAAAATGTTTTCAATGAGTGTCTTCTTTTCCTTTCGGCTTTTACCTTCAAGGGGTCGCCACAGCAAATCAGTGTCCTCCATCTTTAGAGGTTTGATCCGCATGTTTGTTTTGGCCAAGCTTTTACGTCGGATGCCCTTCCTGACACAACCCTCTGTATTTATCCGGGCTTGGGACTGGCACAAGAAGACATATGTCCCTTTGTGGTTACAGAACAAGCAACTCGCTCAATAAAAGGCTCCCAAACACAAAATGATATTCGGCACAGCAACATTCAAAAAAGCAAAAACTTTACTCACCATTTGATGACAATGCTCTGATCTTACCGTGAAATGGGCATCTCTTTCCTTACATTACATCACAAACAGAACTTCAGTCCTTTTAGATGCTTTATCTTCCAGTCACTGTATTTAAGAATGTGAAAGTGATTTTTAAAATTATGGACGCAACTATGTCGGGAGCTGTCTGTTGTAATTGTGCATGAAAATAACGTCTAGACGTACCGTATTTTCACGACCAAACGGCGCACCGTGTGAAAAGGCGCAGTCTCATTTATGTGTGCCATTTCTGTATTTAACACACACACATTGGGCGCACCGGATGAAAGGACGCAAGTTTTATGTGTGACGGGTGTCACAACAGTGACTGTCTTCATCCCCACGATGCTGCCGTCTGAATGAGACCAGACGCGTGGATGTGTCTTTTTATTTCTTTTATTTCTGCAACACAGTCTGGCAGAAGGGATGGGTGAAGTCGCATGAGTTTCGTCTTGTGATTAACCTGAATCTCCTCGAGATTGTTCTCAAATGCAAAACATTGTAGATAACAAAACAGAATTAACAACATGTGATCGTATAGTGGTTATTTACAGAAAAAGAGAATACAACACAATTTCACAGTTATTTACAAGATGTCCCTGAACGCATCATAGGCGGAGACTCGGCAGAACACGCGGTGCGCTTGTAATGGCTGGCGCACAGTTCAACCCGCCACGGACACTCACGGGCAAATGAAACACGACACAAGAAACTAAATATTGTTCAATAAAAACGAAATGAAACAATTATTACCTGCAACACAGTATGGCAGAAGGGATGGCTGAAGTCGCATGGGTTTCGTCTTGTGATTAACTGCGCAATAGAAAAGCACTATGAAGCACATGTGCTCCAAAGTTCCACTCGACAAAACGTGAAGTAAATAATGACACAAAAAGTAATCTGGACTCGAAATGAATAAGGGAACTAATTAGATAACACTAGACAGTACAAAAGGGGAAACAAAATAAGATTGTCATGAAAAAGCGCGTTAATCGAGACCAACAGAAAATTGAAACCCTGAATCTCCTCGAGATTGTTCTAGAAACTATGGGCGGGACATGGTGCGACACTGCGCCGTTGCGTCACTTCCTTCATAATTTAATAATCTAAGTGCACAACTCCGTTACATACACCCCCCTTAAATTATGCAGAAGTGAGGCAACATACACACGGAAGACAACAGAAAGACCAACAGGCACAATAGACAAGGTTATCGGGCAAGGATGTACAAGAATGCTGTCTAATTATGTCACTCATCTGACCAACTACGTCAGGTGACTGGAGTAAGGGATCTGTCGCCGGTGTGTCAGGGTCTGTGCGCTCGTCGGAGATGCACTGCACCGGGTCTGGGAAGGAACTCTGTCCCCACTAACATAAGTGGCCTCAGCTCGCACCTGCCCATTCCCCTCTGTACAAACTACATCCCTCTGCATAGCACTACATAACTGTGACCGACTGGAGAAAGGGTTTTGTTGCCGGTATATCAGTTGTCTGTGCGCTCATCGTAGATGCACTGCACTGGGTCTGGGAAGGAACTCTGTCCCCACTAACATAAGTGGCCTCAGCTTGAACCTGCCCAT
This sequence comes from Hippocampus bargibanti, assembly GCF_051943395.1. Classification (NCBI taxonomy): domain Eukaryota; kingdom Metazoa; phylum Chordata; class Actinopteri; order Syngnathiformes; family Syngnathidae; genus Hippocampus; species Hippocampus bargibanti. Next base: position 8,184,815 of record NC_142741.1, read on the forward strand.
TCCCCTCTGTATAAACTACACCACTCTGGATTGCACTACATAACTGTAACACGGTTGGGAAGCCTCTACCTCTACCAACACACTCATTCAAAGGTGTGCTACTTGTTACTTGTAAGGAGCTCATTCTTAGACTTAACACACAAAAACACGTACATGAAAAAAAACACACTAATTGCAAAACAGCAGGTCAGACAATTAACACACTACATGTATTTTCAAAACGGTTCGACACACCGTCCACCGAGTGATGGGACTGCACAGCGTCTTCATTGTGCAGCATCGCGGTCCCGGTCCGAAGTGGAGAGTCACTTGTGATCGACAGGTCACCGCACCAATGTGACGGGTGTCACAACAGTGACTGTCTTCATCTCCACGATGCTGCCGTCTTAATGAGACCAGACGCGTGGACGTGTCTTTTTATTTCTTTTATTTCTGCAACACAGTATGGAAGAAGGGATGGGTGAAGTCACATGAGTTTCATCTTGTGATTAACCTGAATCTCCTTGAGATGGTTCTCAAATGCAAAACATTGTAGATAACAAAACAGAATTAACAACATGTGATCATATAGTGGTTATTTACAGAAAAAGAGAATACAACACAAGTTCTCTGTTATTTACAAGATGTCTCTGAACGCATCATAGGCGGAGACTCGGCAGAACACGCGGTGCGCTTGTAATGGCTGGCGCAGTTCAACCAGGCCACGGACACTCACGGGCAAATGAAACACGAGACAAGAAACTAAATATTGTTCAATAAAAACGAAATGAAACAATTATTACCTGCAACACGGTATGGCAGAAGGGATGGGTGAAGTCGCATGGGTTTCGTCTCTTGATTAACTGCGCAATAGAAAAGCACTATGAAGCACATGTGCTCCAAAGTTCCACTCGACAAAACGTGAAGTAAATAATGACACAAAAAGTAATCTGGACTCGAAATGAATAAGGGAACTAATTAGATAACACTAGACAGTACAAAAGGGGAAACAAAATAAGATATTGCCATGAAAATGCGCGTTAATCGAGACCAACAGAAAATTGCGACTCACCCTGAATCTCCTCGAGATTGTTCTAGAAACTATGGGCGGGACATGGTGCCACGCTGTGCGCCGTTGCGTCACTTCCTTCATAATTTAATAATCTAAGTGCACGACTCCGTTACATATGTACCGTATCCTCTACGGCCATACGTACGTCCGCCTCACAACAACACACAGGCATACAAGTATGCATATTTAAAAAAACAGATCGGGAGCAAAACTGAGTTTGGTAGTGCTTTATTTATTAATTACAAAGGAATAACATTTTGTAATCATCACTCAATTGGCGTCGGCATGGTAAAAAGGAGCACATTACCGCTACCGACTTTTCCGAAAGCTCAAACCACCGTGCTAGCAGACACGTTAGCCCAAGCATCCACAATCCATTGGCAAACTGTGGTATAACATCCAGCCCTTTTCGTTTGCCTTAAGAATGACGCCTGCTGGAAATGTCTCTTTAGGCAAAGTCTTTCTTTTAAGAAATCACAATCGCCGGGAGTTTCCCTCCGTTAGCATGGCAGCCTTTTCGGCAGCTTTTCAGAATCATTCGCCGGCCGTCGCTACAGTAGTCCCGATCCGCATGGAAAAATCGCACAGTTTCATAAAACGCCAACACCAAGACGGACCTCCTTGCAAATGTTAAATTTTCATTTCCTCCGCTAGCGTTACTGCTCTGAGTGGGATGGTGACAGTCGAAAAGCTCCTTCCGCTCGCCGATCCATTGCTCGAATCTTTCCTCCAACTCCGGACCTTGCCTTATGTCCGCGTATTATGTCACGGCGACTCCATTCCCATGTTCCTCGGCGTAACTGATAGCCTTCGGTTTAAACTGAGCTTCATATCCATATCTCTGTGCCATGTTCAGGGTTGTTAAAACAGCAATGTTCTGCATTAAGCACATACCTGTTCGTTTATACACAAACCACGCCCCCCCCCCCCCACACATGTTCTGTCCCACGTCCTTCTCATGGTGGTCTCTAATACGTCCGTACTACAGGGCGCACCGCACATTTTGAAAAAAAATCTGAGACGTTTATATGCGCCTTATGGTCGTGAAAATAAGGTAGTTGTCTGCGGTTTAGGGAATTTCTGCAACCACCATAATCCATATTTTTTAAAACTGTAATCACATTTAAAATTATTGAATTTGCCTGAATGTTCGTGAAATGAACCAAAAACGCCTCCTGTCCAGCAGATGACAGCACTACATTTAAAAATGTGCAAAAGCTGCTCTCAGTGAGTGTGATTACTTTTTTTTATAGTGATATAATTAATATATATTATCATGTTTTTGCAGCTGTGGTTTTTTTTATATGGTGGAGGCAGCGGGTGAACACCATTGCTCAACAAATAAAGTTCATATGAAGAACAAATGGTAAAGCGAAGCAATTTAAATTAAATTGTGTTCTTTTTGTACGCTAACCACTCCATGACAATACTGCTTCGCTTTCTCGTCCTCTTTCAAATTCCGTAGTTACCATGGCAACACACAACATATCAGAACTCAGCGTGAACTCCAAATTCATCCACTCGGTTGTTGATTTTTTTTCATTCTAAACGTTAAATACAAATAGAATAAGTTGTTGCTGTCGTAAAGTTTTCCAACTTGAAGCAGGTAAGCGTGTCATATACATATAAACACTAACTGTTACCCGAGCTTTGAACGTGTTGCTGTCAAAAATGTAAAATGGAAGGTTTTAATCACGTTATTGATATTTAATGTAAGACAACGCCTTCTATGTTAAGTCCAAATATGTACAATTCGTGCAATAATTAGCTGCTAAGCGATTACTTAGCGTGTACTTTAACTCGCTAGCCTTTAATGTGCAACTATTTTAAGTTAGCGCATGTATTATTTTTTTGTAGGTTTTTCGTAAACGTAAGCGAAGTTGGTGGGCCATTAACTGCCTTTCGTGTTCTTATAAGCTGGAGAGAAAATACATATTTGTGCTCCCCCGTTTCGTATAATGTCGAAGCAGTTACAGTATTCAAATAAATATGAAGCAAGGAAATACGCTCTTCACGTTTTCCTTGTTTGCAGTCATGTTAGCTGAGACTGATGTTCCAAAGCTAATTTTGCCAGAAGCACCGTGCAAGTCCTACATTTTTGTGAACAATACCAAAGTAAGTTATTTTTTTAGTTATTTGGCAGAATACAAAAGCACGGTGAGAACTTTTATTGCAGCTGTCTTTTAATTGTGTAGTTCTTCCATTATTGGGTCTACTGTCACTTTTTTTCCCTCTCTTTTTTTTTCCTCCCTGTAAGCATCCAGTAATTCAACACAAGCACCAGCGCCGTGCGCCCGTTCAAAAAAGTTGCTTTTTAGGCCTAGAAATCAAGCCTGAGCTTCTTTGGGAGGACTGGGATGAGGGAAGAGAATTCACCAAGTCGCTAACGTTAAAGAACATCGGCCTCAAGCTCCAGAAACTTCAGTTAAGGTCAGCAGTTGTTTTCTAAAGACAGCAGACAAGTGATAATCTGAGCTAGTTGCATGAGTATCTCATCTGGGCTCCTTCTCAGGACTCCGCTGACCAAATTCTTCAGCGTCTCCGGTTCCCGCCACGTCATTGTGAGTCCAGGGACGACTTTGTCCATACCGGTCACTTTTAAACCCGAAGAGAAGGTTATATTGCTCGTCATCAGTTGGTTTAAGGCTGTCCTGTACATACTGGTGTTTGACGTGCACGCTTTCTTATGTGTTGGACAGTGCAAGTATGAGGATAGCATTGAGTTCCAAGGCAAAGATGCCAGTTTCCAAATACCGCTTCGAGCCGTGATTCCCTATCCGGCTGTTGAAGTTCCAGACACAGTAATCCTTCCACTCTGCGCGGTTCATCAGACCGCTTCTGTTCCTTTCCTGCTGAAAAATCTCAGGTATCGCATAATCTCGACCTCGATCTAAAAAAAAACCCAAACATCCATGTTGGACTTCGTCAATCGTCTTGCCCGCGTGGTGCGTCCGTCACGCAGCAAACTCCACACGTACTTCCACTGGGAGTGTTTGGAACCTTTTCAAGTGAGTCCGGAGGAAGGCGTGCTGAAGCCCAACCAGGAGATTCAGCTCATGGTGGTGTTCCAACCACAGCAGGCGCTTTTGTACAACAAACAGGCCTCTTGCCATTTCGGGGAGGAGGGAGAGAAAGCCGAGTGCAGCGTCGCAGTGCGTCTTCGGGGAGTGGGTACTGTGATTATCAACCAGCGCACGTCAAGTGTGTGAAGGTTGCACGCGGAATCATTTACCCTTTTATCTTGTTTGCTCTCACGGTGAAAAGCCAAGTACCCATGTCTTCAGTTGAGAAGCCGGAGTTTGAAAGCTGAGCAACAATACGGCGACCCCGTGCTCAACTTTGGTTCGGTCGCAGTTGGACAAAGTTTGCAGAAATGTTTTGACATCTGTAATCCTTCGCATGTGAGTAAGGACATTTTATTTTTAAAATCTGACAAATTTGAATGGATGTTTTTATTTTATGTTTATGAATGATGTAAAAGGAAACATTGGTTTGTGAAAAAAAAACAGCAAATATTAACAGTTAGGTACAGTTTAGTTGTCCTTCATTTAAAGGACAACCAACACCTCCTGACAAGTTGCGTCCATAATTTGTAAATCGAGTTGCTTGTTCTGTAGCCATAAAGGGACATATGTCTTCTTGTGCTGGTCCCAAGCCCGGATAAATACAGAGGGTTGTGTCAGAAAGGGCATCCGACGTAAAAGCTTGGCCAAAACAAACATGCGGATCAAACCTCTCAAGATAGAGGACACTGATTTGCTGTGGCGACCCCTTGAAGGGAAAAGCCGAAAGGAAAAGAAGACTTCAAATGACTTCTACTGACCGCATTTTACAAAGATTCCCCCGCCTATCTGTCTGACCTACTTCAAATCTCCGTTCCCTCTTGGGCCCTCAGATCCTCTTCCTCCCTCCACCTCTGTATGCCCTCTGCCCATCTCACAACAATGGGGTGCAGAGCTCTAAGCCGCTCCGCTCCCAAACTCTGGAACTCACTAACATCCATAACATTGACTCCCTTCCGACTTTCAAAACTCACCTCAAAACCCACCCGTTTAAACTTGCTTTCATGGTCTAGTGATCTGCTGTTTTATTATTTATTGTTCTATTTATTATTTTATTGTTTTATGTATTGTAAAGTGTCCTTGGGTGTTCAGAAAGGCGCTTGTAAATTAAACGTATTATTATTATTATATAGCTGTATTTTACTTTTTAAAAGTCACGCTGAATATTCATGAAATCCTGTTTTCGAGTTGATGTTGATGCCAAAAGTGACATCACATTCTGTACGCCCCTGACCGAGAAAGCGACACACAATGCATTTTGGGTACTTTTTCATCTCAAAACACTGTGTTGTTCACGAAATTAGAAGGAAAACTACATAAATAACGTGAAGGTGAATCGTTGTGTGGCAGCCAATTGCGGTAACACGTATAAAGAAGGTGGAAGTTTACACAAATTCCCAGCAGACAAACCAACCATTTCCAAAGGAGCGGAGCAGTAGAGCACCAGCGGAGGCGAACGAAGAAGCTAACCAGAGTTAGCCATTCGGTGCTTGTATAGCGGAAGTTTGATGCATGTTTACTCATTTAACTGTGAGCTCACCTGGTGAAAGAGAGCAATCGCCGTATTAGTGGAGCAAACCGATCAGACAAACATCCACTTTCCACCGTGTCATTTGTTACTCTGTAGCGCTGTCGAGCTCTCTCTCATCTCAACATCTCTGATGTTCGTGTGCTGCTCAAATTGTGTTGCTGTCTCTTCTATGTGTGTGCGTAAAACCCACCTCTGTGTCTTCTACCACGGATTTTAACCAATCACGGGCGGCTTTACGGATCTTACAACCGGCTCCATATACAGTGGGACCTTGGCTTACCAACTTAATTGGTTCCCAGAGTGTGTAAGGCGAAAAGTGTGTATCCCAAAAATGAATTTCCCATAGGAAACCATTAAAATGAGAATAATTCGTTCCCAGGTCCCCATAAAACATAATTTTCTGCTTTCTAATTTTCTAAGCCTTAAAACGACATATAATATACCTTATTTTACGTATAATAAATGTGGTATAGTATTATGAATAAAGAAATAAACTACTGTACAATAAAGTAATTTTATTTACCTTTGTGATGATGACACTTAAAAGGAGTCCTGGCACGACCATCTGGTGTCGGTTCATTGTTTGTTGCATGCTTTGTCTGCAATCGCATGCATTGTATGCTGTGCATGTGTTTGTTTAACCTTGGCGGACTTTTACACTTGGTTTTCTTTTGATACTTTTTTCTGTTCAGATGATTTTGATGTTTTACATTTTGTTCCCGCTGACCTTTATTTTAATACAATTTGTCAAACAACCTCCTGCTCCCTCCTGCCTGCTTTTTGGGATCCGCACCCGCCATCACCACCTCGCAAAACGTGACAGATGGAATGGTGTGCCCGGTTTCCTCAGCATAAAACACTTGATGAAGAACATAGGCTTCTTTCACCATCTTGAGGAATGATCCCTTGTAGGTGCTTCCTCTGTGATAATTGGATCTAGTTCTTCATCAATTGTGATCTGTTTAGCTGGCTTGATAGCTTTTTGCATCAAGTGTACAGATGACTTGTGCGGGTTATTTGTGGAGCCGGATTGATGGGATATTTTACCCGTTTTCTATCCATTTTCTCACTATTCTCACGCTCTCACACTTTTGTTTTTTGTTTCAAGCTCGGGCAACTCGCTTTCGTGTGTGTGTTTTCTCACTCTCTCTCTGTCTGCCTGTCTCTTTAATGTTTAACCCCCCCCCCCCACACTGCTAGGTTCTTGACCAATCACGTGGCTTTAACCGAAGATGCCATTTTGTTTTTTGGAGAACGGCCTCACTCACTCTCTGTAACCCCATTCCCCACTGCTGCGTTCTTGACCAATCACGTGGCTTTAACCGATGACTGGGGGCGGGGAATAGAGAACAAAAACAGTGGCCAGCCACAATTTTCTTGTTAGGAGAACGGGCTCGTTCGCGAACGACAAATCACTCGTTGTGGCAGCTCTGTGTGTATCCTGCAAAATAGTTTGTATGCCAAGGTAAAATTTTCATAAATATAACGTTCGTAAACCGAAAAGTTCGTAAGTCAAGGCGTTCGTAAACCGACGTTTCACTGTACTGGACGAAACGCCGCTTGTGCACCATCTTGTGCATTTTCTAGGCTGCTACCTCGGAGTCCAGATCTCCACCGGTTTCATCGCTTGCAGACAGCTAGAATTGATACGAAGGTACTTCTTTAATCGATTGCAAACATTTATGCTTTCCTCTTCAGAGCTATTTGAATCATATTCATAACTGGATGAGTAACAAGAAAGCATCGTCTCCGAATCTGAACTCTCTGAACCTATTGTTTTGATACTGGCGCAAGTTTATGGGTGGGCCAAACCTAACGTGATGTCACGAATAAGGGGGCGGGACTTTCTGAATCTCCCCAGTTTTGAGCTCACTTGTGGCAGTTTTGGGACACTTTAAGTCATTTTTATTGGTGTTTTGTATTTGACGAAAATATCAGTCTGCGTGTTTTGGGTATTTTAGATGCTATAAAACGTTTTTCTGATGTCAGTTAGGAAACAAAAAATTGGTGACGGTTGTCCTTTAAATGAAATATACGTTGCCACTTGGAAATTAATTTCAATTATAATGTGCCTTTAATGAACATTTTACCTCACATTTCATTGTTTCTTTTTCTGATTTGCTGTTTTCGATTCAAATCCTGAACCTTGGAATCTGATTTGTATCCACTTTTGAAAAAAATGTGTTTAATATTTAACTATATCTTTATCCTTTTATTCCTATCTATCGATCTATCAATCTATCTACCGAACTACCGATCGATCTATCTACCGAACTACCGACCTATATATCTACCGAACTACCCAACTATCTACTGATCTATCTCATTTACCGAACTATCTACCGATCTCCTGATCTACCGATCTACTGATCGACCGAAAAACACATTTGAAAGCTCTCAAGGACACTTTACAGTCACAGACACGCATAGATACAAAAATAAATAAAATACAATTATAAATTATCTACTATCAATTATTATCCACCGATCTATTTACCGATCTAACTACCGATCTACTGATCTATCTCCCGATCTACCGATCTATCTACTGATCTACCGATCTAACGATCTACTAATCTATCTACCGATCTATCTATCGATCTACCGACCTATCTATCGATCTACCGACCTATCTGCCGACCTATCTACCGACCGATCTGCCGACCTATCTACCGATCGATCTACCGACCGATCTAGTTATCTATCTACCTATCTTTTGGTTTGTCTATTAATGTATTTATTTGTTTGTTTATTTGTTTGCGCATCGGCGCTGTCTTCCAGGTGACTGCGTTTTTTTCCCTGGCCCGGCTTTCTGGAGGGGTGCCCATGTTGGGGTCCCAATTTGTCTGCGAAGTCAGCAGCAATCGCGTTGCTCCGGGTGGAAGCTTGACGGCGAAGGTCACCTTTATGCCAACGGTTGCCGATTCGGTCTATGTGGAGTATTTGACTGTGGAATGCAAAGGGGCACTCAACAATACGGTGCTCAAGCTAATTGGGAATTCGACGGGTATGGCGCACGAATGCGACGGAAAGCTAGTTATGATCGTAGCATACCTCATTATTTTGTATAATTTATTTTATTGTTTCTAGGCCCCAAGCTGTGTTTTTCTTCTTCTGTGGTTGACTTTGGCTGCATTGAACTGGGAAATGCAGTGTCGCAGACCGTCGAGATGATTAATTCGTCGTGCGTTCAAGCGACCTACCAATGGGACCTTGACTGTGCCGGACACAGTGCCTTCAGCATTCAACCACAATTTGGCACCATAGCTGCCAAAAGCTCTTTGACACTGACTGTCTTGTACCTCCCCACAGTGCCTTTTGCGCATCACAGAAGCGTGCCGTGTTTGATACTGCACGGGGTAAGGAAGTAAGCGCTACGATTACCACGATTGCGATTACCGCGATTGCGATTACCGCGATTGCGATTACCACAAAGGTGACTCTGATACCACAAAAACCGATACTAAAAACGTTGTCATCGCCTGCGACATTTTGAAAAGCGTTGGAATCGAAGGCAAAATGTGGAGCTTTCTATTTTTTGCATTTTTGAGTCTGAAATATTTCGGAATGGAAGTTCATAGTCTTGCCATGCTCTCGCTAACTTTTAGCAACAAGGCGGCTATATTCGCTCACATGCTATATTGGCTAACAGGCTATATTTGCTTACAGGCTATATTTGCTAACTGGCTATATTTCCTAACAGGCTATATTCGCAAGCATGCTTTATTCGCTCACAGGCTATATTAGCTAACAGGCTATATTAGTTAGCAGGGTTTATTAGCTAACAGGTTGTATTTGCTAACAGGCTATATTGGCAAACAAGCTAAATTTTCTAACCAGGTATATTTGCTAACAGCCTATATTCACTAACAGGCTATATTCGCTAATAAACTACAGTATATTTGCTAATAGGATATATTCGCTAACAGGCTATATTTGTTACCAGGCTGTACAGTATTTGCTAACAGGATGTATTAACTAACAGGCTGTATTTGCTAACAGGCTATATTCGCTAACAGGCTATATTGGCTAACAGGCTATACTAGCTAACAGCCTATATTCGTTAACAGGCTATATGTGCTAATAGGCTACATTTGCTAGCAGCCTATATTCACTAATAGGCTATATTCGCTAACAGGCTATATTTGCTAATGGGCTATATTTTCAAACAAGTTATATTCTCTAACATGCTATATTAGCTAATAGGTTATATTCGTCAACAGGCTATATTCTCTAATCAGCTATATTTGCTAACAGGCTATATTCACTAGAAGGCTATATTCGCTAACAGGCTATATTCGCTAGCACCCTCTGACCTCAGGTACATCTTTTTTTTCAGAGGCTCTAATCTGCTATATTTGCAAACAGGCTAAATTTGCTAAAAGGCTATATTCGCTAACAGGCTATATTTGCCAGCATCCTCTGACCTCAGGTACATCTTTTTTTTCATAGGAGCCGTTGTTCCTTGACCTGATTGGTACGTGTCACTCTGATCTGGAGAATCCAGCGGTACTAACACCACAACATTTAGCCGACAGTCAAGAGGATCACTCTGACGTCATTAGCACCCTGCTACCAAGTAATAGCACGCAGTTGGATCCGCAAGCATTCTCCCTATCTGGGAATGAGGTGAGTAGCCGTCCCGTCCGTTTCCCAAAATAGCGTTTCGGTCGTGTTTGGATGTCGTTTTTCACTGCCAGCCATTTTTGTCCTTTTCCAGAAAACAAGCCGATTATCCGACATCTCTGTCATGCGGACGATGACTCCCAAGGAAGACCCCGACCGGCCCGGCTCGACGGATGCGGATTTGACCGCTGCCTCCTCACTGTCCACCCGCGTATCGGTGGTCCCCAGCGAGCTAGTGTTCAATCACGCCCCATCCTCCTGGCCCGTGACAACTTCCTCTCAGGGGGTGGCCATCACCAACAACTCAGCTGTGAAAGTCACGTAAAGTTTTTCGCCAGAGACTCCAACTAGATTTTCCAAAACATGGATTTGACACCACATTTTTTTTCTCTTGCAGCCTGATGTGGACCAACACCCCAGAATCTTCTTTTTCCGTGTCTCCCGTCACACGTGAGCTGTCGCCACTGAAGTCCACCTCATTTCGTGTGATTTACAATCCAAAGGAAGTCAACACGTTGCACGCAGCTCAACTGGAATGCCTCGCTTTGCAAGTAGGGTATCTTGAAACCTTCCCAATCACTTTCTTTTACAGTTATACCTCAGCTTACGAACGCTTTAGCTAACTAACTTTTCGCCTTACGAACGTTAAATTAGCGAAAATATAATCTCGGCATACAAACTATTTTTTGGGAAACACACGGAGCGCCACAATGAGTGATGTGTCGTTCACGAACGATTCGGTTCTTGGAGCTCCGAAGAAGGAGCTGAAAATGGCAGCAGACTTTTTTTCCTCTATTCCCTGCCCCCAGTCTTCGGTTAAAGCCACACGTGATTGGTCAAGGTCCGTGTTAGAGGAGGGAGGGGACACATGCAGTAGAATACACGCAGGAGTGAGCGGGGGGAGGGGTCAGAGTGCTCCCAGCGTGCTGTTGCACACTGTGAGCAGCACGCTGTGAGCACACGACACAGGAAAGGCAGACGACAGAGGTTGAAACAAAAAAATGAAAAACGAACGTTGAGAAAATGAATAGAAAACACAATGAAATTTGGATTTGTTTCAACTTTATTGATAGTTCAAAGGCAGAGTGTAGGTGTAGACTGCAACGTTAAAATATCCCATCAATCAGGGTCCACAAATAACCCGCAAAACCCATCTGTACAATTTGAAAAGAAAAGACAACCAAGGGAACCAGCTATCAATGACGTTTCTGGTGTGTCTGCCTGCATCTGTTGCTGTTGCAATATCACAACTTCCAAGATGTACAACCCAGAGCTCCTTGAGACACAAAAAGCTATCCATTCCGTCAAGCCATCAACAACCATCACACAGGTAAATAAAACAACTTTATTATACAGTACAGTTTATTTCTTTAATTTCAATACCATTGCATATTATTCTACATAAAATAAGGTATGAGTGTAGTTTTATGGCTTATTTAGTTGAAAATTATGTTTTATGGGGACCTGGGAATGGATTATTCTAATTCTAATGGTGTCCTGTCCGAAATTAATGAGAACCAATTAAGTTCGTAAGCCAACGTATCACTATCTGAAATTTATCTCCCCTTGTTCTGCCGGGGTGCAGCAAAATCCGCCTCTGGAGAATGAGGAACGGGTATGCCCCCCCTGGTGCGTTATCGTCCGAGTCATTGGACACTCCTTTGAGCGTGGCAAAAAGCACTTTTACCCACACTTCTCTCTCGAGCCAACCAAAGTGGTAAGCGCAACACCCGACAGCTACGGAAAAAAATGTTACAATTTTATCAATGATATATTTTTACCACAATGTGTGGATGTGACCTATGACCTGTTCGCCTCAAATGATTTTTTTAAGTGAAAAAAAATGGGGAGAGGCGAATTAAAAATGGAGAATTACAGTAATATTTTTGCATAAGTCTACACAGACGCATCTGACACAGATGCGTCTGTGTCAGATGCGGAATCATACAATCATATTCAAACTTTTTGGGTCTAATGAGATTCACACACCCTTGAAAAAACTTCTCATTAACCCCAAAATACATTTCAGCTGTTCTAGTAGGCTTTCACAGACATTTTGCATTATGCCAACACTTTTCCACATGTGTTGGGGAGATTTCGGTTCAAGTCCAGTATGTGTTTGATGGCGTACGGATTATGCATCACATGAATGCTTGAATTTTTTTTGAAAAGATTCATCAGGTTTATTTTTATGAGGGTGTGTTGACTTTTTATATCGACTGTATCTGCTGCCGTTGTTTTCCAACGATTTTCGCGCTCCACTCGTAGGTATTCACGGGCCTCGACGTTCGATCCTATCAGACCTTGCTCCTCCGCAACAATTGCGAGCAGCCCCTCACCTTCTGTCGCAACCTCAACGAGAGTTTCGACCCCTCTTTGGAAGCATCGGTGTCAGTGGTGCCGAGGTGCGGCTTGATCCCGCCCGGGGCCTACCAAATCCTCACCGTCATAACGACTCCCAAAGAAGACTCCCCCATCCAGGGAATTGACCTGCGGCTTCAGTTCAATTGCAGCAAATACACAAAGGTACAACACTGATTATGACACCCCCCAAAGATCCTATTTATTTATTTTTGTATCTCTTTATTTATCCATTTATTTATTTATGTATTTATTTATTTGTTTTGTTTATTTAATTATGTATATTGGTTGTCATATTTATTTACTTGTTTATTAATTCATGAGTGTATTTATTAATTACATTTTTTAATTTGTTTATGTACTTGTCAATTTCTTTATTTGTTCATTTCAGTGTGTATTTATTTATTGACTTGTTTATTAATTAACTAATTCATTTGTTGGATGTTTTTTATTGTTTATTTGTCTATTTGTTTATGTTTTTATGTACTTTTTATTAATTGATTAATTTTATTTGTTTATTCATTTGTCAATTCTTTATTTGTTTATGTATTTATTTATTGACTTGTTTATTAATTAATTTGTTTTAAGTTTTGTTATTGTTTATTTATTTGTCTCTTCGTTTATTTATATATGTATTTATTTATGTATGTTTTTATGTACTTGTTTATTAAATAATCTTATTGTTTTTTTGTAAATTCGTTTATTTATTAGTTTACTAAGTAATGTATTTATTTGTTTTATGGTTTTTATTGTTTGTTTTTATTGTTTGTTTATTCATTTGTCATTATTAATTAATTTATTTGTGTATTTATGTGTTTTTATTTAGTTGTTTATTAATTAATTACATTTAGTTTTTATATCGTTATTTATTTGGCAAATTGTTTATTTGTTTATGTTCTCATTTATTTATTGACTTGTTAATTATTTATTTGTTTGTTTTAAGTTTTTATTGTTTGTTAATTTGTGTGTATATTTATTTATGTATTTATTTGTGTATTTATGTGCTTATTCATTTATTTGTTTGTTTGTTTCTTTAAGATGCACCCGTTTTTGATTTACTTGACTTTAGGAAATTACAGTTTTCAACACACTGGAAAAGATGAACATGTCACTGAGCGGAAATGGCACTTTATATTTCCAAGATACGTCCGTAGGCTCCCAGACCCACCAGACTCACGTCATCCGAAACATCTGCCACATTCCTCTGGGGTGAGTTTCTTTTTCGTCATGTGGGGTAACGAACTGCGCCTCTTTTTCTTTCGTAACCGCCATGTCCAAAAAATTTTCTTCTCTGACGATGTCGTCATCGTAGCTTCCAATGGAACATCAGTTCCTCAGACCAACACCTCATCTCTGTTCAACCGGAAGCCGGTGAACTGCAAGCCAACGAGTTTGCGGTAAGAGTCGCGCTCTATTCGTCTCGCCTAAAATGATCCAAATGATTTTTTTTAAATGTCTTTTCGGTGACTGTTTTGATATCGCAGCAGCAGAAGTGGTCCTTTAATCCAAAGGAAGAGAGAACATACATCCTGGAACCTGCTCTCGTTATCTGGCCGATTCAAAACCCCAATTATAATCAGTCCACCCTTACCCTCAAAATTGTGGGAAAAGGCGCTAAAGGCTTCATTCAGGTATGGCTTATTTTTTTGCAAGCTGTTCTGAAAAAAAGTGGCACAAATATGGATTTGCGTTACCATCCTCAGGCGGTTAAGGAAGTCTTGGATATGGGAGATACAATGGTTGGGCGTGCTCAGGCAATTGATGTTCCCCTGGTCAACAACAGTACCTGCTCAATCACCTTCGGTGTTTCCATTGAGCAGACGCTACAAGATGAACAACTTCATCCAGACCTTCGTCCTGCGACAATTGGTATACCGTACAACAGACCTTTAGTGAGCCTATCGCCATTTTAAATTGGAAAAAACTTTGATGGATCAATATTGACATTGTGTGCGTGTGTGACCACTCCCACTACGGCACAGCAACTTGCCGCTGAATGTAATTATGCCAAATGATGTGCCGGATTTACGCCCATCAGAAAAATGGAGCCCAGAGTCTTCTTCAAAAATGATTAGAAGATAAGTGGATGGAGGTTTTATTTAAAAAAAATAAAAATAATACAGTTATCGCTTGTTACTTCGCGGTTATATTATAGCGGCCCTTGATGCGAAAGAACCTTAAAAATGGCTGCAAATGACAGTGAAAGTCACTACAGTACAGTACTTGTAAAACAACAGCGCGTCATAGTGAGCAGCGTACAGCATTCTTTAGATTGACTATTGTTATTTTTTAATTTGTTCATCCATTTTGACCATCACTGTGCTGTAAATGCACAAAACCGAACATGAGTTCAGCCACCAAAAATATCGGTTTCATTTGGCCTCACCTGACAATTGTCACGTCTGCACGAGTAGTGGCAACAGATCTTGTAGGACGAAGAAAAAGGGGAGCTGTATCCGAAATACTCGATGAAGACAGTATAGTTCAAAAAGGGTTTTACTGAGACACGCAGGGAATAAACAAAAAAAAAACAAAACAGAACGGTGAGGTAGGACTGCCGAGCGGGACCAACCTGCGTACTTTGGTTTGGTTGGCAGGGAGGGGAGGGGCGCGCACCTGACGGCAATCAGGATGTGACAGTGCCCCCCCCCCCCCCCAACAGACGCCCCCTGGCAGTCCACCCGGTTTGGAGGGATGAGCCGAGTGGAACGCTCGGGTGAGTGACGAGTCGAGGATCCAGGAGTGTTCTTCCGGCCCGTAGCCCTCCCAGTCGACCAGATATTGCGAGCCCCTGCCCATGCGGCGAGAGTCCAATATCTCCCGCACCGGCGTCCACCTTCCGGGGAGGAGGGGGGGGGCGCGTGCTGGAGCTAGGGTGCTGGTTTCCACCAGCTTGAGGAGGGACGCGTGGAAGACCGGGTGGACCTTCATAGTGGGCGGCAGCCCGAGCCTGACCGAGACCGGGCTGAGGACGGCCTCGATGAGGAAGGGGCCCGCGAACCGCGGCCCCAATTTGGGCGACGTCCCGGCCAACCGGAGATACCTCGTGGACAGGCACACCTCCTGCCCGACCTGGTAGTCCGGTGCCTGGCGGCGACGACGATCCGCGACGTGCTGGTTCCGGGACGCCGTGCGCGACAGGGCGGCTCTGGTCTCCTTCCACACCCGAAGGTCCCGTCTGAGGTCGTGTTGAATGGACGGGACCTCCACCTGGCCCTCCTGGGTGGGGAACAACGGTGGCTGATAACCACAGGCAGACATGAAAGGAGACTGACCTGTGGCTGAGGAGACCAGTGTGTTGTGTGTGTACTCCACCCACGGCAAGTGGAGAGCCCACGACGCTGGACGGTAGAGGCACACGCACCGTAGAGCCGCTTCCAGATCCTGGTTCTTGCGCTCCGTCTGGCCGTTGGACTGAGGGTGGTAGCCAGACGACAAGGTCACCGACGCCCCTATGGACCGACAGAAACGTTTCCATACCTTGGACACGAACGGCGGTCCCCGTTCCGACACGATGTCCGCCGGAATCCCGTGGAGACGAACGACGTGGTTAACCAGGAGCTGGGCCGTCTCGATGGCGGACGGCAACCTGGTTAACGTGATGAAATGGGCCGACTTCGAGAAGTGGTCCACCACCGTGAGGACGACCGTCTTGCCACGGGAAGGGGCAAGGCCCGTGACGAAGTCCAGGGAGATATGGGACCAGGGTCGGGAGGGGACTGTTAGTGGCTGGAGAAGTCCCGCCTGGGCTTGATGGGAGACCTTCCCACAGGCGCAGGCTGGGCATGCCTTCACGTAGTCTGCGACGTCCTTCCTGTAGTCCGGCCACCAGAATCGCTGGGCTATAAGGTGGGTCGTCCTGTTGACTCCAGGGTGACAGGCGACCCTGGAGGCGTGTCCCCAGTGCAGCACCTCAGCGTGCAGTGCGGGGGGGACGATTTAGGCGTTCCCCCGGGCAACCCTTGGGAACCAGGTTACCACCTTGCGCCTCCTGCACCTTCTTCTCCACCTCCCACCTAAGCGCGCACAGGATGTGTTGCGCTGGCAGGATGTTGGTGATGACCTCCTCCTTCTCTGCCGGCTCGTGAATGTGTGACAGGGCGGCCGGTTTGGTGTTCTGCGAACTGAAGCAGTCGGTGAGGGTGAAATTGAAGCGTGTCAGGAACAGTGCCCACTGTCTCTTGGTGGACCGAATGGCGTCCAGGTTCTTGTGATCGGTGAACACTGTGAAGGGATGTTTAGCCCCTTCGAGCCAGTGTCTCCACTGCTGCAGAGCCAAGATGACCACCAGCAGTTTCCGGTTTTCCACGTCGTAGTTGGCCTCCGCAGGGCTGAGTGGTGGAGCTTCTGGTCAACCGGGGAGCCCCCACCCCGGACTCAGATGCGTCCACCTGTACCACGAACGCGTGGTTCGGGTCGCGGTTGCGTAATACAGGAGGGTTAGTGAAGGCGCATCGGAGGAGGTTAAACGCCCCGTCCGCGTCGGGTGTCCACCTAAAGGGAACCTTGGTGGAAGTGAGACTTGTTAGGGAAATTGCCTTCTGACTTTTATCGCGGATGAAGCGGCGGTAGAAGTTGGCAAACCCCAAAAATCGCTAGAGTTGTTTGCACGTCTTGAGTGTTGGCCATTCTACCACCGCTTTGGTCTTGGCGGGATCGGCCCGAAGTTGCCCCTGCTCCACGATGAACCCTAGCAAAGACAGAGAAAGGACGTGGAACTCACACTTCTCTGCCTTCACGTAGAGCCGGTTTTGCAGGAGCCGCGCCAGGACACATCAGACTTGCTGCCGCCGTGCCGGGGCGATCGGATGAGTCTCTACGCGAGGGAAGTGTCAATGTATGTGCGCAGGGCTTCTTGTTCCGGGTGAGAAATGCGGTCTAATCGGGAGTCCGGTAGTGGAGCCCCGGGCTGTAGTTCTATGGCGCAGTCATACGGTCGATGGGGTGGCAGGGATTGAGTGCGCTCTTTGCTGAATGCCGCCCGCAGATTGTGGTAACATCGCGGCTCGCCCTCGAGGCAAATCTCCTCGGGCGAGCAAAAGGTCATGAGCAAAAAGCGCCGATGCTCGACGTGGTTGCCCGACAGCCGGAGTTTGAGAGGTGCGGTGACTCTCGTAACCTGGGCTAATAATCGGCCGTCCAGGTCGAGAATCTCTTTGGGGACCGCAAGTTTCTCGATGCCGCATCCCAACGACGATGCCAGTTGAGATTCGATAAAGCACCCGCCCGCCCCCGAATCCACTAACGCCCGTATCGCCTGGGAATTGGACGGGCCAATTAATTCGGCGTCCAACTCCAACCGCGTGACGGCCGCCGTCCTCGACGATTGCGACAGGTACCGCGGTCACCAATCAGACAGGGACTTACAGGTGCTGGGGGTCTTCAGCGGGTGGCCTTGGGTGCGACGTCCTCCGGGGTTGGGGCGATCGCTCCCGCTTCCCATTTGCATCGGCTCAGGGCCCCCCTCCGGACGCCGGGCCTGTTCGCTGCCGCCGGGTGTAGTCGTCCGCAGCTGCTTCCGGATTCACTGGTCTGCTGGGCGCCTTGCTCCCGCTTCCTCGCCCGGAGACGATGGTCCAAGCAGACAACTACAGCGATCATCTGAGAGCTAAGGGTTGTGCCAGCGTCGCGGGTGTTCTACTCGTCCTTGAGAGCGGCGCTAAGTCCGCGACGAAACACTCCTCTCAGCGCCCGATCGTTGTCGCCGCTCTGGGCAGCCAGGATGCGGAAGGCGATGGAATACTCGGCGGAAGAACGCGTTCCTTGTGTGCAGTCTAGGAGAAGTCCCTCAGCCTCGCACTGTGTGACCGGGTGGTGGAACACCTGGCGAAACTCGGCCACAAAGTCCGGGTACGATTCACAGAGTTCGGGCTGTGACTCCCGGACGGCCAACACCCAAGACTCCGCCTGCACCGTGAGCAGGCTGGTAATAAAAGCGACCTTGGCCTCGTCGCTAACGTAAGTGGAAGCGAGCAACCACTCATTTGACGACAATGAGGTTAAAATCTTAGCAAAAGAACATAGATGGTTTGAAAGGGGGGTAAAAGAAGCGATTCTTATAAAACAACAAAGTCCTGTTCATTAAACCGGTCTATCTTCATTAAACCGGTCTGGTGGGGTGAGGTTCAATTTGGATCGTTCATACAATAGCCTGCTTAGGCAAAACAGGTTAGGCAACTTTCGTAATGCTGATGAGGGTCGTTATGCTGATGAGGTGATACCGGTGGGAGTGGGGGTAATAGGCCAGTCGTTAGTCAGGAATGTAGGAACAATCAGTGGGGCCACAGGGAGGGGTCCTCTGCCCCCCCAACCTGAGAGTAGGGACCTATCATAGCTGTGTCCGGCGCCACCATGTCTGGACATTAGGGATATATAAATAGGGCCGATACGACCAGTCAGACTTTAGTTCGCTGACGAAGCCTCTTGGATAGGAGGCGAAACGTCCGAAACCTTCACATTTGTACAGATGACGGTTGAAGAAACCTTCTCATCGATAAGTGGAGGGTTGTCGCTCGAACTGTATAGTGCCTCTTTGCAATTTTTTGATGATGATACTCGTCCAGCGTGTTCGACAGGAAACAGTATGAGAATAAAGATGGTTCTGATTCTGAAAACCAACAAGCACTGCATCAAAAATTGAGCACAGCACTCAGGCTCGCCTCCGTAGCGCGAGGGGTGCGGTAGGGGGAGCTCGCGACTACTCACGGGGTGGGCGGAAGGGGCTGTCAAAGTAGCGAGGCGTGTCTCAACCCCCTCTAGGCGTTGAGCCAGCAAGGACACAGTACTGCGGAGCTCTGCGATAGCTTGTGCCAGCTGGCTCGAAAACTCCGCCTGATGGGCTAAGACTGACATGAACTTGTCTCCATTGGTGGGATCCATGGTGACCGGTGTATGATGTCACGTCCGCTCGAGGAGTGGCAACAGATCTCTTAGGACAAAGAAAAAGGGATGCTGGATCCAAAATACTTGTTGGAGACAGTATAGTTCAAAAAAGGTGCTACTGAGACACATAGGAAACAAACAAAAAGAAACAGAACAGAACGCTGAAGTAGCAGAACTGCCGAGCGGGACCAACCTGCGTACTGTGAGGCGACAAGGTCATGGAATGAAGGAATACACCGCCGAAAACCGAACGAAACCGGGTGGCTTTTATAGCCAGAAGGCACAATCAGTGGGATTGGAATCAGGTGAGCCAGCCCAGAGAGCAGGGAGGGGTGCGAACCTGACGGCAATCAGGATGTGACAACAATGAGTCGACGATTCATGTCAACATTTTCATCACTTTGCTTACTGTACATTCATCGTCTTGACTTTGTTTGAGAGAAATATTCACATGACTTGAACAACTGAGGGAAGGAGTTAGTTTTGTACTGTACTACAAACATTTACTGTGCAACTTTAGGTATTTCCTGTACTGTGTTCCACTAAATTTAGCCTTATAAATATTATTTTGTACTCATACACATGTAAATTTACCAATACATATAAGGTTGCTGTTTTTCGTCTATTGCGGGCGGTCCTGGTCCACATTCAGTGATAAACGAGGGATTAATGTAGATGTATTATTACTAAATAATTTACGGAGCAGTGATGTGAATGTAAGTAATTTGGACCGTTTCCTGCGTGTTTGCTTTCAACATTTAGCTTGTAGTAGACATGCACATTCCACCATGATGTCCCTGATCCACTGCTAAAAAGGATGCTTTGATCCTCTCCTCTTTCATCTAGAACTGCTTCATGACACAAAAAGGGCACAGCAAGTGCTGAGGAATGAATGACTCTCTGTGTCTTTGGGTTGTCATATTTATTTATTTATTTTTTAACTTCAAGATAGCGCCGCAAGAGTGGCTGCCTTTCCAGCAGCTCCTGTATTTTGTTTTTCTACTTCTTTCTTTCCGTTCCTCTTCCTTTCATAACTTTGCTCCTGTGAAATGTAAATTTATACACATCCAATCCATCCTTCTTGTACAATGTTTGAATAATCTCTTGGACTTGGTTCAGAATCAGAAAGCCTTTAATAGTCCCACAATGGGTAAAATTGCAATTACAGCAGCAATTTGAAAGGGGGTCTTGAATAAATCTAACCCGAAATTTACTAAATTGGGTTGGATTTTTTTCCCAGCCCTGCAACTTGACTGTAATGGCGGAATGGTCGCTTCACATTCTACCTTTATGCTCCGAGCCACATTTCGCCCAGATCGTCAAGCCCACTACAGGTGGACCATCAGCTACCAGACACTGAGTTGCAGCGGTAAACACACAAAACACACACACACACACACTTGAAACACTGACACTTTGATCTCATTGTTGGTCCCCAGGTGCGCTGTTATCCCCCCCGCAAGCGGTGTGCGAAGTGCGCGGCAAAGGCGTGTTTCCCGCCGTGCAGGTGAGCGACGTGTGCAGCGGCGGCGGCGCAGCTTGGTTCACCAAGTCCTTTGTGTGGAAACTCCTCTCAGTGGATTGCCTCAACGCGCAGTTGCTTTCCATCCCCTCGCCCGTGGAGCACACGTACAGAAGCCCCAGATGCCACAGGTGAAGCGCCGCAATGCTTTTTGACGTGTTTTTTTTTGCAAAATCAGTATGACAATGCCACTGTCATGGTGTTTGTTTTTTTTGGTCTTGATAGGATGGACACATACCCGGCCATTTTGATTAAAGCCATGCTGGATTTGAACTTCAGTGCAGCTTCCTTGAATTGTGAACCCTCCACGTTTGCATTGGTTTTTTACAACCCTGGCAGCATTCCAGTAGAGTGGTAAGTTGTCACATGACCAAACTCAAGCCCTTAGCCACTATGACATCATTTTTAGTCGACAGCAAGTGGCAGGATGAGACATTGAAGTCAAACAGCAGGATTTTTTCTGTTCAAATTTCACAAACACATCGTTTATCAGAATGCAGTGTTTCAACCAGTGGGCGCTTGTAAATACCATATTTTCCTATGTATAAGGCACACACAAAAGCCTTCATTTTCTTCAAAAGATGCCCCTGCGTCTTATATGTATTGTAATATTGAGCCACAACAGGTCTCACAACGATTCTCAGCAGCCAGCGACTGCTTTTTACCCCTGTAGAAGAAGTAGTGCGTACCCCCGGCCGCCTTATAATGTGGTGTGCCTTATATTTGGAAAACATTTCTTATTTTCTTTTCGGCTTTTCCCATCAAGAGGTCGCCACAGCAAATGAGTGTCCTCCATCTTTAGAGGTTTGATCCGCATGTTTGTTTTGGCCAAGCTTTTACGTCGGATGCCCTTCCTGACACAACCCTCTGTATTTATCCGGGCTTGGGACCGGCACACGAAGACTTCTCTCCCTTTGTGGCTACAGAACAAGCAACTCACTCAGTCAAAGGCTCCCAAACACAAAATGGTCATTGGCACTGCAATATTCAAAAAAGCAAAAACTATACTCACCATTCAGCTCTAATGGTAATCATTACAATACAGCAGGGGTCGGGAACCTATGGCTCGCGAGCTATATATGGCTCTTTTGATGATTGCATATGGCTCGCCGATAAAACTAAATACATATTTTCGTTTTTTCGCCGTTCATTTCCCGTTGGGGCTGCAGTTGGCGGAAAGCGCAATTTTGATTGGATGTCACTGAGCTAGGTTGGCCGAAAGCGCCATTTTGATTGGATGATAGTAGCCGTCATGTTGAAACAGGTAAACGCCCCTTTAAATGAGCCCAACTAGTGCACTTCAGCGTGAATCCACCGGAGCATTAGAGGAGAGAAAATGTTCTGATTCTAATTTGCAATGAAACAATACCATTGATGAAACAGTCGAATGCCAGTGACATTTTAACAAGCCCCATGTTAACGTTAGCATCAACATACTTCTGCGAGAAGTAGATTGCAGATAGCAAGTGTGAAAGCTTATGAGCCGTGTGCAGGCTCGCTAGCAGTAACTTCGCCTCCTGACCGGCAAGTTGAATTTCATTCCGATCGTTTGCCTGGATTTTTACCAATCACGAGGAACGGAAAACCATTCATGTTAACGGTGAGTACTATCACAAAGTTATTTTAAATAATACATTCTGATATTTTGTTGAAAAGTGGCGGCGCGTGCGCGCGCGTGTGTGTGTGTGTGTGTGTGTGTGTGTGCGTGTGTGTGTGTGTGTGTGTGTGCGCGCGCACGCGAGCGTTTGTATGTGCGCGCGCGTGCGTGTGGCTCTCACTGAAAAAAAATTCTAAATATTTTACTTTTATGGCTCTCTTAGTCAAAAAGGTTCCCGACCCCTGCTATACAGTATGCCTATTTTGCTTGATGCAGTGTTTATTTGCATGTGTCTTGTCAACCGTGGACAGTAAATCAAGTTTTGTGTTTCCTTTGTTAAAGATGAAGGTAACTACTCACGCATTTGTTTTGCCTGATCAGCCAACTAAATTCACAAACTGTCATCTGACTTCTATCATTTATAAGTCAAAATTAATTCCCAACTGCTAAGAGTAGAATGTCACTCCACATAGTCATTGTTGTGCTTGAGGCTGGGTGTTCATTTCGCTTTCAAAAAATGGAAGATGAGATTGCCTATATATCACACTTTGAAAACTTTTTTTTCATTCATGAAAGCTGCGGCCTATAGTCCGGTACGCCTTATAGTACCGGTAACATCTGACTTACGACCGAGTTCCGTTCTGACCAAACGGTCGTAAGTCAAAATCCATTCAAAATGTTGAATAGAGACTCAGAGGCTAAATGACATGCAAACTCCCCTCTCTGGTGCCATCACACAGTCGATTACTGTGCGAGAGTAAGATGTTGGCAGCCTGGACAAAATTGTCCTACTCATTGCCGGCCTGCTGGCGCGTTGCGGTGCCAGGCGTAGAATTAAAATGGTAAAAAATAGGGTCTGGCGGTCATGGTCGTAAATATGGGTGGTCGTAAGTCGAGCTTGTCGTAAGTCGAGCTTGTCGTAAGTCGGATTTTACTTGTATATGTATATGGAAGCATTTTGAAAATACACCATTCATTGGGGGTGTGCCCTATACTCTGATGCACCTTATACACCGAAAAATACGGTAACCATTTTTAAAAAATGTTCTGCTTTCAACTGGATATAAAAGATGAAAATCCAAAAAGTGAGGTGAAACGTGGGCGATCATTCTTCAACCGTGCTATATCTTGATGGGAGCACGTCACAGATAAATGCGTGGATACATCGGGTAATGTGTGTCCTTGTCATGTCAAACATTTTACTCCCGACTTACTGAATTGCTTCCTCTTGAAATTTAGGACATTCTTGTTTCCAGACGACCAACAGGTCGAGTTCAATCACTGGAGTCAGCGAGAAGAGTTATGTCATAATGGGCTCCAGCAGATGCAGGCAATGTCCTAATTAGTCTTGGTCATATATGTCATCAATACATTTCTGGGTCATATCAACGTATTTTCCGTATATTTGCAGGTTGTGGAGCTTTTCAGCATTTCTCCGCTGTCCGGAACTCTGCTTTCTGGACAGCAGAAAGGAGTACAGTTTAGCTACAGGTCAGATATGATCACAGAGGTTGTCTCAAAATGGGTTCGTGTTCTCTTGACAAAGGAGAAATTCTGCATAAAATGAACAAAGATGGATTCAACAATGGCAGCAATTTGCCGCTCTAATTTCAAATAACTATCTAGTTTGAAAACCCAAGTTCGAGACCCAAGAAGGAGCCGTGGGCCAGGAGGAGAGGTCCAAGTACGCATATCCTCTAGAAAAGATAAACATGAAAGTTAGAATATTTCTTTAAAATGGAGCCCAACGGGAGCAGATACAGTGAGAACAACAGAGGCCCCCAGGATTGAGCCCTGTGGAACACCACAGAGCAACCAGACCTAACAAAATAAAACAAAAAATGTTGTAAATTACACCACAACTACTGTGAATATCTTGCCCAGTTGAACTTTGAATTTAATACGAGAATATTTTGACTTCACCTTATAAAAATATTACTTTATTCTGCTCGGATTGACTTTTTATGCGAGCAAAAGATGTCTTTGTTCTGGTAAAGAAGACATTTTTTAGGACAAAAAAAAGGTTCATATTATTGCAAATGTTTTTCTGTTCAAAAATTGACTCTTGTGCCCTGACCAATTGTTTGTGTGTCGAGAGCGAGCTTAACAATCTTCCAGTAAAAAACACGAAGATGAGAATCCACCGTTTCGTATTTTTATGGAAGTCTTTCTAGTAAAACTGCATACAAACAGAAAAAGTATTTCAATGTTGTACAGCATCCAATTATACATATAAAATTACATTGTCATTAACATTCAACAATTCTATGGAAAGCATGTGAAATGCTTCACTGACGAAATATTGATGTATGCTTATAAATAAATTGCACAACAAACAATAAAATCTATAATAGTGTAAACGTACTTACAGATTGTGCCTGAACAAGTCAAAAGAAATAGGATGGACATGGATGTAATCACACCTCTCCACAGTTAGATTTCAAAATGGCTACTCCACAACGTTTTTGAGTGGGTTTAACTATTTCCACGACTAGGGGGCACTGTACTGCATTGTAACACAATTACTGGGGGCAGAACACTCCCCGCCTGGCATCTATAAGATGGCAAACCAACATACCAACAGAAATAATAACAAACATCATCAAAATGTAAGTATCAATATACTATCTTCTTCACAGCGACCAATTTTTCCCCTCGTCTTGACGGTGGCGATGCATACGATGCCCATGAACCCCTCCACGATCTTGATGTAGTGGTCCACCACCATCTGTAGAGCCGCCCGGAACTGCTCGTGCGACACCCTCTGCGGCTCTCTCTGCGGGGAGCGGGTATTGGGCGGCGCCGGCGGCAGGGCGGAGGGGGCCGGTAGTCGTGGGGCTGGCACGCTGGGGTGAGACGTGTGTGTGTGTTGACCCGCTTCTGACGTCAGGCTGGGATGGGACGAGGTGTGGTGAGGGTGCAGCTGCACGACGGGCTTGTGGCCGGAAGATCCTCGGAGGGGCACGGAGGGGCCGTTTTGAGAAGATGACTCGTGGGGACGTGCTGGTGGCCTGATGGGGCTGTGCACTCCGTCGCTTTCTGCCCTGGGATACGTGTTGAACGGCCGCATTGTCTGCTTTGTGGTCTTCATCACACGATCGGTTGCCGCCAGGTTAGGGGTGCGGATGTTGGGCCCTGAGAGGGGCCTCCTTTCCCGTGGGAACTGCGGGCTGCCATCCCGTACCTGATAGCTGGATTTTGGCCTGTGTTCGGCATGCGGATCGCGCCGGATCGGCTGATCCTGATTCTGGTCCCGATGCTGTCTGTCTCTATGAGGAGATGGTGGAGGGGACCGGATCCCGGTCTGTCTCTGTTGCCCTGGCCTGGTTCTTGGCCTCTGGGCTGCTGCTGAGGCTGAGCGTGGTTGGACTCTGATGAAGACTCAGATGAGGAGAGGTTGGAAGGCTTGCTCTCTGCTTTCCGTCTAAACTTTACAGAGTGATCTTTAATCTCCGGCTTCTTCTTCAAAGTACGCCGAAGAGACAGGAGACGGTTGAGGGCGTGCTCCCTGTTGTTTGGCAAGCCGTAACGGGAGGGGGCCACCCAACGGTTTGAGTCATCCTTTGGGAACTCCTTTTTAATGATTTGGAGGGATATCTCATCCTCGACAGAGGGCCAGTTTCTCATCCTCAATGGTGTGACTGAAGATCAGCTTGCCAAGACCATCTTGAACTGGCTTTTGAGGGGATTGTTTGGGGCGCTCTCCTGTGAACCTTTCCTTAATGTAGATGCTGCTCTCACAGGGTCTGAAGAAGCTAACTCGACCATTCTCAAGGAAGTGTTCACAGTGGGTTTGTGGGCTCCGCTGGGGCAGACGTCTCCCATAATTACCCATCCCAAATCAAGGCGTTGGGCATATGGCGCACTGTGTGGCCCATTACACTGACTGCGAACCTTGTGAACTCGGATGATATCTCTTCCAAGTAACAGAAGGATTTCGGCTGAGGCATGAAGCGGTGGTATCCTGTTAGCAATGGTTTTGAGATGGTGATGATGTGTAGCAGCCTCTGGAGTTGGTATCTCCTCTCTATTATTAGGTATCAGATTACACTCAATGAGTGTTGGAAGTACCATGGATACTCCACCATTAATAACCTCTATGACACAGGTGTCAAAGTCAAGGCCTGCGGGCCAAATCCGGCCCGCCACATCATTTTTTTCGGCCCGCGAAAGCAAATCAAACTTGTTAAATTCCATGATGATTGCTAAAATCTGAGCCAAAATTCCATATTTTTGGATGTCAACCACAATAAAAGTCATTATTCTTGACTTCAGATTTGAAAACGAGTTATTCATTAATTTGCTGTGTGCTCTATATGTAATATTTGAAGGGATTTCAACATTCTAATGGGTTCCCCAAATTCATAACGGCCCTCGAGAGGAAACCATAACTACAATGTGGCCCGCGGCAAAACTGACTTTGACACCCCTGCTCTATGACAAAGTTTGTGGCTCTTCTTTCACTGGTTTCTGTCATGCCAGAACATGTGTTCAATGTATAAGGATAGACCATTCCCTGAACGTTAAACATGTCGAAGAAGGCGGACTTGGCGAGTGACAAATTACTCTGGTCTTCCAGCATAACATACATTTTCTTCTTCTGTTCATGGTATCTTTGGGATACACATTGACCAGGCATATTTTGGAACATGACTTTCCATGCAAGCCCTCTCCACAAACGTCAGTGCAGCTGGATGTCCTTACAGTGGACTTCTCAGCCTGCTCCCCGCCATCACCCTCAGGAGTCACTGCGTCCTTTGCCATCTAAGGATCTGGACCATCATGGAGAGCTGAGATGTGACGATCACTGTCGCACTCTGAACAGCGAACTGTAGTCTTACAGTCTTTTGCTGTATGGTTTGTGGACATACAGCATTTGAAACAAATGAAATGCTTTTTAAGGAAGATCTGACTCTCTTCTACGGTCTTCATTCTGAAACCCCTACACTTCCTGAGAGAGTGTGGCTTATTGTGAATGGGACAATGTCTTTCCGGGTCTGTGGCAAGCTTGTCACCACCTGAAAGGTTGGAGGCTTCAGCCTCAGTTTTATTTGCAGAGATGGGAGTCCTGACCTTCCACTGGCTGTTGGGAGCTTTCTCATCTTTGTAGGGACCTGTGCTGGAGCCTTGGAGGTGAAACTGGGATCCGTCTTCATTTCTGCGTAACTGTTAACAGAGTTAATGAAAAAGGAGAATGGCGCATAATGGACAAAGTTCTCTCTCTTGTATTTGGTCCCCTGAGTAACCCATGTGTCCTGGAGGTTGTATGGAAGCTTCTCAACAATTGAATTAATGCCTCTAGATGAGTCGAGGAAACTGAGGCCAGGTAGGTAACCTTCATTCTTTGCAGCTTACACCTCCAGAAGAAGGTTTGCAAGTTCCTGAAGATGTCGGCTATCTTTGGGAGAGATTGGAGGCACATTGTCAAGACGTTTGAATAGTGAAGCTTCAATAACTCCTGGAGAACCATAAGTCTTTTTCCATCGTTGCCATAGCCTGTCGAGTCCAGCCGCTGGATCGTTGACATGCACTGCCTTGATCCGCTGGGCATAAAGAGTTTGTCAAATCTATTTGTTGAATGGAGGTTGTAAAATTTCCTAGGGAAGTGACGCGCAGATGTCTCGCAGAGCTTGATCGTGGCGTGGAGTCGAGCAAGTCGTGCTGTGAAAATCTGTCCGATGTTGAGCAGGTCTCTGGGAGTTGCGCGTGTGTCTGTGTCTGAGATGAATCTGACCGCTGTCCCGCGACGGCTGCTCTTTTATACTTTCCAAGCGTGGGAAAAGTGTCACGCTGAGATTCCCATCAAAGCCGCGGTGCGCACCTGTGACGCCACAGGCATGGTGAAGTGACTCCCCATCAAGCCACCTGGTAAGTAAGTCTAGCTCCTCACTAGGTTTGAGATCCAAGCCGTTTATGGCATTGCAAAAGTCAGATCGCCATGACATATAGTTCTCAGGCCGATTGTCAAACACCTTGAACCTTGTTGTGAGAAGGTCACGACGAGCGAGAAAACTTTACGTGGAGAGCTTGCTGCATTGTTGCTCTGTGGTGAGTGGGATCTGAAGGCATCAACATTGGCACAAGGGAAAACTGGCCGCCGTGTAGCCTG
The DNA here is from genome assembly GCF_051943395.1 of Hippocampus bargibanti. Taxonomy (NCBI): domain Eukaryota; kingdom Metazoa; phylum Chordata; class Actinopteri; order Syngnathiformes; family Syngnathidae; genus Hippocampus; species Hippocampus bargibanti. Next base: position 8,213,556 of record NC_142741.1, read on the forward strand.
GGGTTGCTCAGAACGCTGGGTTGTACGAGATGCTACAGGCTGCAACACGCTGGGGCTATTATGAGAAATGTCCTTATCAGAATCAGAATCATCTTTATTGCCAAGTATGTAGAACACACAAGGAATTTGTTTCCGGTAGAACACGCTGCACTAGTATCGTCGTCAAAAAAAGTGGCACTATACAGTTCCATTTTGGCTACTGTTGAAAGAGTTCAAAGAGTCAATGGCTTGGGGGAAGAAGCTGTTTAAATGTCTGCTGGATTTGGTGCGCATTGATCGGTAGCGCCTGCCTGAGGGGAGTAGCTGGAAAAGGTGGTGGGCAGGGTGCGGAGGGTCCAGTAGGATTTTCCGCGCCCTAGGATTCTTGCAGTGTGCAAGTCCTCGAGAGTGGGTAGGGCGGTGCCAATGATTTTTTCCGCTGTCCTAACTGTCCGTTGAAGTCGGATTTTGTCCATTTTTGTGGCGGCCCCGAACCAAACGGTGATGGAAGAACACAGGATGGATTCGATGACAGCCGTGTAGAAATGTTGCAGCACCTCCTGTGGCAGGCCATGCTTCTTTAGCAGCCTCAGGAAGTACATTCTCCGTTGGGCCTTTTTCAGAATAGAGTTGGTGTTGACCTCCCACTTCATGTCCTGGGAGACTGTGATTCCCAGGAACTTGAAGGTCTCAACGGTTGACACAAGGCAGTTGGATAGTGTGAGGGGTAGCTGTGTTGATGGATGTTTCCTGAAGTCCACGATCATCTCAACTGTCTTCAGCGTGTTCAGCTCCAGGTTGTGACGGCTGCACCAGAGTTCCAGCTGCTCCACTTGTTGTCGGTACGCAGACTCGTCGCCGTCTTTGATGAGACCGATGACCGTGGTGTCATCTGCGAACTTTATGAATTTGACAGCTGGGTGCGTTGAGGTGCAGTCGTTCGTGTAGAGAGAGAAGAGCAATGGAGAGAGGACGCATCCCTGCGGGGCTCCAGTGCTCGTGGTTCGTGTTGTGGATGATATATTTCCCAGTCTGACCTGTTGTGTCCGTCCTGTCAGGAAGCTGAGGGTCCACTGGCAGATCGTGGGGGACACACCAAGCTGGAGAAGTTTGGGGATGAGGAGTTCTGGGATGATGGTATTGAACGCAGAGCTGTAGTCCACAAACAGGATCCTTGCGTAGGTTCCTGTGTTGTCAAGGTGGTCGAGGATGTGGTGCAGTCCAATGTTGACTGCATCCTCCACAGACCTGTTTGCCCGGTAGGCAAACTGAAGAGGATCTTGCAGAGGTCCGGTGATGTTCTTTAGGTGGTTCAGCACGAGGCGTTCAAAGGACTTCATGACCACAGACGTCAGAGCAACAGGTCTATAGTCGTTCAATCCCAAGGGTGCTGGTTTCTTTGGAACTGGGACGATAGTAGACTGTTTGAAGCAGGATGGGACATCACACTGCTCCAGGGATCTGTTGAAGATTTGTGTGAAGACCGGAGCCAGCTGGTCAGCGCAGACTCTCAGGCAGGAGGGGGACACTCTGTCAGGTCCTGCAGCTTTCTTGATCTTCTGCTGCTTGAAGAGCCGTCTAACGTCCAGTTCGTGGATCTGTAGGGCAGAGGGCGGAGATACGGTAGTTTCTGGTAATGGTGGGCAGACCAGGGAAATGGGGGTGTCCTTTTCAAATCGGCAAAAGTATGTATTTAACTCATCAGCCATACCATTGTTGTACACTGCTTGGGGGGAAGGTAAACGATAATTTGTTATTGCTTTCAGGCCATTCCACACCGATGCAGAGTCGTTAGCGGAGAACTGTTTGTTAAGCCTCTCCGCATAACTTTTCTTTGCGATGTTAATTTCCTTCGTCAGCCTGTTTCGGGCGAGTTTGTAAACTGCTCGATCGCTGCTTTTAAATGCGGATTCTTTTTCTTTCCTAAGCTGCCTGAGTTTGGGAGTGAACCATGGCTTGTTGTTGTTGAATGAGCGGAAGGACTTTGTTAGTACACACATGTCCTCACAGAAACTGATGTATGATGTTACAGTGTCTGTGTATTCATCCAATGTGCCCGTTGAAGTTTCAAAGACGCTCCAATTAGTGCAGTCTAAGCATTCTTGTAGCGATAACTTTGCTTCATCTGTCCATGTTTTAACTGTCTTGACTACCGGTTTTACACATTTGAGTTTCTGTTTGTATGTGGGAATTAAGTGGATTAAATAGTGGTCAGAAAGACCCAATGCTGCATGCGCAACAGACCGGTATGCGCCTTTGAGTGCTGTGTAACAATGATCTAGAATGTTTTCTCCTCTGGTGAAACAGTCAATATGCTGCTTATATTTGGGAAGATCACGGTTTAAACGTGTTTGATTAAAATCACCCAAAATGATCAGGGGTGATTCTGGATATTTTAGTTCGAGATGGTTTACATGGTCCGCTAGCGTTTGTATACACGCGTTAGCATTAGCTTGTGGCGCGATGTACACGGCAACGAGAATAAAGGAAGCGAACTCACGTGGCAAGTAGAATGGCTTGCAGTTGAGAGACAGCGATTCCAAACCGGGGCTGCAGTGTGCGTCGAGCATCGTGACATCGGTGCACCATTCTTCGTTGATGTAGAAGCATAGTCCATCGCCTTTGGATTTCCCCGATTGCTCCGTGTCACGGTCGGCCCGAGACGGAATCCGGGTAGGTATAGCGCGGAATCCGGGTGGCGGTCACTGAGCCAAGTCTCAGTGAAGCACAGCACAGCAGAGCGGGCAAACGTTTCATTGGTCTTTGTGAGAAGCAGAAGTTCGTCCATCTTGTTTAGTAGTCAGCGTAGATTAGCGAGGTGGATCGATGGGAGCGGCGTTCGAAATCCACGCTGCCGTAGCTTGACGAGCACGCCGGCTCGCTTCCCCCCCCTACGCCGGCGTCTCAAAGCTCCGTACAGAGCTGCTACGCCGCGCGCGAGCAGCCCCGAAAAACCATGTAGATTTTGGTGTGTCGGTGAAAATAGTCCAAGAGTGGATTCCCCAATGCTCAGTAACTCTTCCCTCGTGTAACTGAGTCGCGTAGGATCGCAAAAAACAAATGAAAATGACAAAACCAGGAACAATACTAGGGAGTGTGTGACCGAGGCTGCCATCCGCGGCGCCATCTTGGATCAATAAAGATGCCGCTGTGGAGGGTATACTGATTTCTCTTTGTCGTCATTTTGGGGGCTGAAGTGTGTGTCAATGTCGTCATCAACTTGTTGTTTTGATACAGCCGGCGATAGATAGGTCCGATAGCCAAGTCAGCTTTACTACTCTCACTTTCTGCTGCTGTTTCAAGCACCTTTGCTGCAGCCAATGCAGCTTCAGCTTCACTGTCTTCTTTCAGAGCATTCAACATTGCATCAATGCGGGCTTGTTCAACTTCCATGTCAATTTTAAGTTTAGAATATTCAGTTCTTTTGCGAGCGGCCTCCGCCTTTGTCCGTGCTGCTGCAGCAACCTGGCTTGAATTTGACTTGGAAGAGCGCTTGGAAGATGACTGGCTAGCACTTGATAACACACTGACCTGACCTCCAGGTTAGATATTTCCTTGGGCTCTGACTTTTTTATTTTGAAGGAGATGTAATGTATAGCCAATCCACAGCTATGCTTTCGATGTATAGGTAATCTTTTTACTCTTCTGCCCTGACCAAATGGTTGGTGTGTCAACAGCGAGCTTAACAATCTTCCCAAAAAAACACGGAGATGCGAATCCACCGTTTAGTATTTTCATGGAAGAGTTTCTTGTAAAACTACATACAAACAGAAAAAGAATCCGAATGTTGTACAGCATCCAATTACACATCTAAAATCACATTAACGAAACAGGCCTATTCTCTAGCTCATTGAATGATTCTATTGAAAGCATGTGAAATGCTTAACTGACAAAATATTGATGTAGGCTTATAAATAACTTGCACAACAAACAATAAAATGTATAATAGTGTAAACATACTTACAGGTGTGTGAACAAGTCAAAAGAAAGAGGATGGACATGGATGTAATCACACCTCTCCACAGTTGGATTTCAAAATGGCTACTCCACAACGTTTTTGAGTGGTTTTAGCTATTTCCACCACTAGGGGGCACTGTACTGCATTGTAACGTAATTACTGGGTGCAGAATATTGACTTTCTTAATTCATTCGCTCCAACCTCTGGCAATGTTTTTCGCTTCCACCAGGGGGCAGCATTTCACTTTTTATATATAGCGCTATATAAACCAATATGTATTTATTTTATTGTATTTTGGACATCCGCCCCCATTTCAAGCTCAGATAACTACAGACCCGTATAACTCAGGAATTAACTATTTTTATCTCATGAAAGAAGAGCGTCTAAGGTTTCTTATGCTGCATTGAATGTTCATGTCGTCCTAAAACTCAATATTCTTTGGGTCCTGCAATTTGAATGAAAATGACAAAAACCCTGGCACTGGAGTGAATACTTTTTGCACATCATCTGACAGTGAATGAGTTAATGTTTTTTTTTTCTTGCCCGGTGAACCATCAATTTGTCTTTCCCAGCCACGTCATCGCTGGGATGCATCAGTTGCCAATCATTTTGAAAATCTCACACGGCAGAGAGATCCTGGTAAGCTTTCCCATGCCGTCTTACAGACCGCCCATGCCATCTTACATACCGCCCATGTCCGAGGAAAGCTGACGTTAGCTAACCAGTTGCCATTTTTTCCCCTGACAGCTGAACTTCCAAGGGGAGACGATAGAGCAGGAGAAACCGCATCTGTATTTTTTAACCAGGCATCATGTTTTCACCCCTGTCATGATCGGCGGTTTGACCCCTCCCTTGCAGGTATGGCTCGAAACGTTGCCAACCTTAATCTCTGCCCCTTTCAAGCCACATGTTATTGTTTTTTCTTTTTAGACGTACGACCTTTACAACGGCGGCGATGTTCCCGTCCATTACGAAGTGGACGTCGGGGTTCTGTCGCAGCTCCAGGAGAACAACTTTAATCAGCCGCTGCTGTCTTGCCTCAACCCGGTTGGAGTCGTCCTACCGGGCAAGATGGCCAAGCTGGACTTCATTTTTTCTCCGCTTGAGGCTAAGAAGCACGTCGTACGTGATCATTCACTGTCTCTTCATTACGTAACGTCGTTGTTTGTCAGTTTCCAATGCCGCTCTGTTTTTAACGTATCGTCCCTGACTAGATGGACGTTCCAATTCACATCCGACACGGAGAAACTACTGTGGTGAGGTTTGATGGCTACGGCTTTGACACCCAAAGAGATGTGTTCCAAAGCAGTGAAACCAAATCTGCACCCCCCATACGGAAGATCCCCTTGCCCGGGCAGGTCAGATCGGAGAAATCCACTTGCATTCAAAAAAATTAATACAGTGACACCTTGGCTTACGAACTTAATTGGTGCCCAGAAACTGTGTGTAAGGCAAAAAGTGTGTATTACAAACATTAATTTTGCATAAGAGACCATTAAAATGAGAATAATCTGTTGCTAGGTCCTATAAAACACAATTTTCAACTAAATAAGCCTTGAAACTAAACACAATATAACAAAATAAATATAATAATTTTTGTATAATAAATGGGTAATGTATAATAAATTGTAATTAAAGAACTAAACTACGGTATAATAAAGTCTTATTTTTATTAAAGTTTTATTTACCTTTGTGATGGTCGTTGATCGTGCAGTGCAGCACCTTGGTTCGTAGAGCGGGGGGAAAAATAGGTGATCCACCGGGCAACCCTTGGGGATAGGGTTACCCTCCTGGGCCTCCTGAACTATCTTCTCTGCCTCCCACCTTCGGGCTTCCAGGATGTGTTGCGCCAGCAGGATTTTGGCGACGACCGCCTCCTTCTCTGCCGGCTCGTGAATGCGAGATAGGGCGTCGGGCTTGGTGTTCTGCGAACCTGGGCAGTAGGTGAGAGTAAAGTTGAAGCGTGGAAGAAACAGTGCCCATCGGGCCAGCCGCGAATTGAGTCTCTTGGCGGACTGAATGGCGGCCAGGTCTTATAATCGGTGAAGACGGTGAAGGGGTATTTGGCCCCTTCGAGCCAGTGTCTCCACTCTTGCAGCGCCAGGATGACCGCCAGCAGTTCCCGGTTCCCCACATCATAGTTGGCTTCCGCAGGGCAGCGGAGAACGCGAAGGTTGGATGACTCCCGCCGCAAGGGAAGAGTCAATATATGTGCGCAGGGCTTCTTGTTCCGGGTGTGAGATGTGGTAGAGTCAGGAGTGCGGTAGTGGAGCCCCTGGCTGCAGTTCTATGTTGCAGTCATACAGTCGGTGGGGTGGCAGGGATTGCGCGTTGTCTTTGCTGAATGCCTCCCGCAGATCGTGATAACAACGCAGCACGCCCTCTAGACAGATCCTTTGGGCGAGCCGCCATGGGAGGGATCTCGCCCTGCCGTAGCCGACCGTAGACAGTTAGCGGAGCAGTAGGGGCTCCAACCCTGTATCGTGGGACCCTCCCACGATATGGAAGGGTCATGGGTGCTTAGCCAGGGGAGGCCCAGCACGAGTGGCATGTTGCGGGAGGGCATGAGTGAAAAGCGGCGGTGTTCGACATGGTTGCCCGAGAGCCAGAGTTTGAGTGGTGCGGTGATATGCGTAACCCGGGCTAACAGTCGGCCTTCAAGGTCCAGAATCTCCTTGGGGATCTTAAGTTCCTCGATGCCGCAACCCAATGTCACGGACCAGTTGGGGGTCGATAAAGCACCCGTCCGCCCCCGAATCCACTAACGCCCGTATAGCTTGGGAGTTGGGCGGGCCAAATAAGTCGCCGTCTCACTCCAACCGCGTGATGGGCGCCGTCCTCGACGCCTCCGACGGCCGCCGCGGTCGCCGTTTGCCCGGGGACTTACGGGTGCAGGAGGTCTTAGGCGGGGGCCCTTGAGTGCGACGACCCCTGGGGTTGGCACAATCGCCCCCGCTCCCCAACTGTATCGGCTCGGGGAACTCCTCCTGGCATCGCGCATGCTCGTCGCCGTCTGGTGTGGTCGTCCGCTGCTTGCTTCCGGGTTCGCCGGACCGCTGGGTACCTTGCTCCCGCTGCTGCTCCCAGAGGCGATGTTCCAGACAGATGACTACATCGATCAATTCGCTGAATGTGGTGCCAGCGTCGCGGGTGGGCAACTCGTCTTTGAGAGCGGCGCTCAGTCCGCGACGAAGCACTCCTCTCAGCGCAAGGGGGCATTAGGGTAGCGAGGCGTGTCTCGACCTCCTGTAGGCCTTGATCCAGCGAAGACGCGATGTGGCGGTTCTCCGCGATCGCTTGCGCCAGCTGGCTCGAACGTTCCGCCTGATGGGCTAAGGCGGAACGTTCTCCATCGGCGACCCATCTCTCACCCGAGCGTTCCACTCGGCTCACCCCTCCAAACCGGGTGGGCCATCGGCGAGATCCATCGTTGGCCGGTGTATGATGTCACGTCTGCTCGAGGAGTGGCGACAGAACTCGATGGGCGAAAAAAAGGGAAGGGGTTGGATCTGAAATACACGATGGAGACAATAAGTTCAAGAAAGGTGTTTTACTGAGACACGCAGGGTAAAACAGAAGATGAAGCAACCGAATAGACGAGCGGGACACACCTGCGTACTGCTGGGTGACAGGGTCACAATAGTGAATACACCGGCGACGATCGAGCGGGAACGGGTGACTTTTATAGCCAGAAGGCACAATCAAGGAAATGAGCAACAGGTGAGTGAGTCCGGAGAGCAGGGAGGGGAGGGGCGCGCTCCTTGCGCTAAGGAGGATGTGACAGTTGATGGCTTGATGGAATGGATAGCTTTTTGCATAAAGTGTCTCAAGGAGCTCTGGGAAGTTGTGATATTGCAACAGATGCAGGCAGACACACTGGAAACTTCATTAATAGCTGTTTCCCTTGCTTGTCTACTCTTCAAATTGTACAGTTGGCTTGTGCGGGTTGTTTGTGGAGCCTGATTGATGGGATATTTTAACCTTGCAGTCTACAATCTGCCTTTGAACTATCAAAGTTGAAATTAGTCCAAATTTCACTGTTTTCTATCTATTTTCTCACTTCTTTCACTTTTGTTTGTTGTTTTTTTTTCACTTTTGTTTTTTTCTTGTTTCAAGCTCTGTCGTCTTCGTTCGTGTGTATGTTTCTGTTTCTGTAATCCCCCCCCGCTCACTGCTGCATGTGTCCCCTCCTTCCTCTACCACGAATCCTGACCAATCACATGCGGCTATAACCCAAGACTGGGGGCGGCGAATAGAGGGGAAAAAGCCGGATGCCATTTTAGGAGCTCCAAGAACCAGCTCGTTAGCGAACAACACATCACTCATTGTGGCGCTGTTTTTTTTCCGAAAAATAGTTTGTATGCCAAGATTATATTCTCGCGATTTTAATGTTCGTAAGGCGAAAAGTTCGTTCGCTAAAGCGTGCGTAAGCCGAGGGATCACTGTAATAATAATATGATTTGAATGCAGTGTATTCAAAATCAGTCATTTGAAAATGTCTTCCTTATGTATGCAGAATGGCTTTCTTTCCACGGATAGCATCTCTCTGGGCGAGGTCCCGGTGGGCTCACAGTCTTCCCGAATCTTCTTCCTCACCAACGTCTCCTTAAAGGAAATCCGCTACAAATGGTGTTTGACTCAGGTGAGCGTCGCATCACAGGACAAAATATGAGCAACGGGGAGTCGCTGGAAAAGGTGCTTGGCAGAGTGTGGAGGGTCCAGTTGGATTTTCCGCGGCCTTGTCTTGATTCTGACAGGATGAAGTTGGAATACAGTGATACCTCAGTTTAAGAATTTATTGGTTCCCAGAAAGTGTGTAATGCAAAAAGTGTGTCTTCCAAACATTAATTTCCCATAGGAAACCATTAAAAATGAGAATAATCCATTTCCAGGTCCCCATAAAACTATTTTCTACTAAACAACCATTAAAACTACACACAATATACCTTTTTTATGTATAATAAATGTGCTATTGTATTGCAATTAAAGAAATACACTTTACTGGATAATAACATCGTTTTATTTACCTTTGTGATGGTCGTTGATGTAATTACCTCTTGATGATATCCGAGTGAAGTTGCCATGCTTTCTCGGCGATAATACTCTCACACACTGTCCCCTACAAGCTGCTTTTCGTCAATCCAAATCAACAGATGTTTTTCAACTTCTTCTATTACCTGAGACCGTTGCTTAGACAATACAGAAACACCCTTAGCCACACGTAGCAATGGTCGATTTCGCATACTGGTACTGGGACACTAAGTCACACAAAAGCACACCTCGTTGGTGTTTTTCGATGATCTCCTTCTTCTGCTCAACCGTAATTTTCATGTGTCCTCTTCGGATTTACACTAGCCTGTGGTGGGGTCTTTTTCGGTCCCCAAAAAACAAAATACACCACTCAATAGCAAACCACGTAAACACTGAGTGCACTCAAAGAAAGTGGGTGTGGAAAAGTAGTCCGGCAGCCACGGTGGCGTTGTTCGGCCGTGTGGTTTGGTGTTCTTCCGCCGAAAACTAGTCCGCCAGCCATTGTGGTGCTACTTGTGTTTCCCGAAAATTACTTCATATGCCAAGATGATATTCTCGTGAATTTAATCTTTGTAAGGCGAAAAGTTTGTATGCTAAAGCGTTCGTAAGTCTAGGTATAACTGTATTCTCGTATTAAATTCAAGTTTTTTTTTCTATCCATTGGATTGAGTGTTTTCATCGTGCCAGGTGACAAAGACTGATGGCTTCTCTTTTGTGCGGGTGTCAGGTGATCCGGATCCAGCCTAAACAAGGCCTCATATGTCCAGGCGAGAGCATCATTTGCGTGATGACCTTCATGGCAACTGACTTTCCCATGATTTATAATCTCGACATCATATGTCAGGTATCGCCAGCATTATTATTCCTAGCCATTATTTAAATTGTTATGATTATTATAGTTATTACATTTATGTAGATATTTTTACAATAAATGAAGTCATTTAGTTTGTATTTTTTTTGTATCTTCTTTACAGCGAGATTTGTGATGATTATTTTATGATTGTCTAATTTTATTTCATGACGTTTTTATTATTTTTTAAATTTATTTATTATGTTATTTTATTATTTTTATTTCATAATTTTATAGTTTATTTTTACAATTTTTAATGTTTTTTTAATTTTAATTGTTTTTAGTTTTGTTATTTTATTTTTATTTTATTATTTTATGAGTCCTTTTAATTTTGGAGCATAAAAGAACAATCCTCATTTTATACTTTTTATTCGGGTACATTTAGATTTTTAATCCTGCTATAATTTAATAATAAAATTTTATGTAATTATACATTTATTTATCTATAATTTGGGATTTCTTATTCACTCAGTGATCGTGATGAATTTATTATTTTTTATGTTTTTTATTTTTTTATTATTATTATTTTCTCTCACATTTAAAAAAAATAAAATCTTATTTTGAAAGGTGTCATTTATTTGTATTTCATATGATTATTATTACGATAATTGTCGTTATTATTCACGCTTCCCATTCGGTTTCTCCTCCGGAACCTTCCAGCTGACGGAGCAGGCCGCACTGGCGCAATATTCGGATTCCCTGCGGCGTTGGGAGCACGAACGAGAAAAGCAGCAAAACGAATTCACCATCACGGAATGGGACCTTGCGGGAAAGCGCAAAGTTGTTAACCCTCCGGTCTGAGCCCTGGACATACCCGCCTCTTCAAAGAAGATGGCCGCCGTGATGATGCAAAACCATTTTTTTCACAGGGTTGTGTGGCTGCTGTTCAAGCAAAAGAGTCACCCCGAGGCAAACAAAAGGTGACTCTTGCACCTATTTGCAGCCGGGTGGCGAGAGCCGAGCTGCGGGCTCAGTCAGAAGCTGTCAAAATCTGCAAACGCCCAACATTGCCTCAGCCTACGTTGCTTCATCTGGAGGTGACGGCGCGCTCCTACCAGTCGCAGGAATATCGCAGATATTTTCCCCACCAATTCAATAATCGCTTCAGGTAAGCACTTGAAGCTGTCAAGAAGCGATTCCAAAACCTGTATTGTTTCCTGATTTTTGTTTTTGTTTTATTGGGTGCGAGCACCTGACAGTTTGAGAAAAAAACAATGACAGTGGTTTTGAAGCTTTTTAACTCATTCACTGCCAGAAAATGTGTCCACTCCAGTGCCAGGGTTTTTGTCATTTTCACTCAAATTCCAGTACCCACAGAATATTGAGTTTAAAAAACAGTTTATTCCTAAATTATCTGGGTCTGGGGTTATCTGAGCTTGAAATAGGGGCGTCTGTCTAAAAGGTAAATGCTGGTTGTAGAGTTATCTGCATTGAAAGCCGGGGTGGCTGTAGAAAACATAAATGCTGCCCTCTTGTGGGAGTGAAAGAACATTGCCAGAGGTCTGACCAAAGCTTTAAAAGTACCTGCCGACTCTGCTTTCATCAGAAAAAAATAGTTAATTCCTAAATTATATGGGTCTGAGCTTGAAATGGGGTGGCTGTACAAAATAAATACAATACAATACAATACATACATATTGGATTGGATGTACCTTTATTCGTCTCACAGTGGAGTAATTTACATTTCACAGCAGCAACGTTATAAAAGGAAGAGGAAAGGAAAGAAGTAGTAAAACAAAATACAGGAGCTGCTGGAAACACAGCCACTCTCGTGGTGCCATCTGGAAGTCAAAAAACAAAAAAAATATTAATTTATATAGCGCTTTAACAACAACTGAAGCTATAACAAAGCGCTAATATGGACAAAAGGCAAATGCTGCCCCCTCGTGGAAGGGAAAAAACATTGCCAGAGCTCTTACTAACGTTTTATCGGCACCCAAGCATGAAAAAACAAAACCCGAACAAATTCGGGAATGGCAGCGAATGAGTTAAAAGTGTGTGTAGTTACTTAGCTATCTATTAGCTGTCTAATAGCTAGCTAGCTTTCTATCTGAGTTAATTCCGGGTTGAGTGAAGGCTGAGCTGGCTATCTGTTAGCTATCTATTATCTAGCTAGCTTTCTATCCGAGTTACTTCTGGGTTGAGTGAACGCTGGCGCATTGGATTCCGCTGCTCACCCACAGAAAAACTTATCCTGTGACTGTAAAGGGACCTTGAGAGTTTTGAAAGCCGCTTATAAATGAAATGTATTATCATTATTACCTTCAGAACATCATGGCGGTCTGCTTGATTCCGACAGGTGTTTCCAAACAATCAAACCGTTGACGCCTCAAATATTGTCGGACACGCTACTTCAAGAAGGGCGGCCATTGCAGACGCTGGGCCCCGAGCGACACTTCCTCGAGCATGTCATCACGTCTCTGATCAGGTCATTAAATAAAGATTTATGTGCCTCACAACGGAGAAATTACCAATTAACAGCAGCAAAATTATGAAACGGATTTATGAAACAAGTGTTTTCTTCTTTGTTCTTAGGAGCATATTAGATGATGTGGCCTTTTCAAGATCTCTGCTGACTTTGGCATCCAAGCCACTTTTCTACAAGCCCAAAGTTATCTTCTCCACTCCGTCTCCAATCCCACAACCGCTTATCGGTTTGGACGAGACCAATCTTCATGTATGCGCTGACAACTCAGGAGGTTCCGAGGAGAGGCTGAAAATGGCGCAGGGCCCTGAACACATACCGGTTGGCGTGTTCAACGATATATTACTCAACACCCTCCAGAACTTGATGATGGAGGCGGCAAGGGGAGATTTGGACCTCATTGAGCATCACAGAGTGTCCTCCCCAAGTGTCTCTGTCAGGTAAAGAAAGACATGATGTTTGTTTGCCGCCTTCTTGGATTAATCGCAATTCAAGGAGATATGTTCGAATGTGCGTTTCACTTTTTTAAATGGTCGCGTTTTTAGACAAAATATTGAAATGGAAAAAATGTAACTCATTCATTGTCAGATGTGCAAAAATGTGACTACTCCAGTGCCAGGGTTTTTGTCATTGTAACTCGAATTCCAGGACCCACAGAATATTGGGTTTTAGAACAACAATACAGCATTAGAAACATTAGAATCTCTTCTTTCATCAGAAAAAAAGAGTTAATTCCTAAGTTATATGGGTCTGGAGTTATATGAGCTTGAAATGAGGGCAGCTGTCCAAAATGCTAAACAATACATACATATGCACAACACATACATAATTTATATAGCGCTTTAACAGTTGAAGCTGTAACAAAGCGCCAACATGGACAAAAGAGAAATGCTGCCCCCTGTGGAAAAGAAAATACATTGCCAGAGGCCATGCCCAGCGCTTTATCGGCACCCGAGTATGAAAAAACAAAACCCGGACAAATTCGGGAATGGCACTCTACGAAATATTTTCAATTCTCGAATAAATTTGTGAATGGCAGTGAATGAGTTAAATGCTGTATTTTCCGGTGTATAAGGCAAACCAAAAAACTATTAAATATACCAATATATGAGAATTTTTTGCCCAGGCCTTGTTTATAACGCGCATCCAAACTTTGAGTTCTTTTTTAGGTAGAAAAGTTTGCGTGTTGTACTCTAATAAATATGGTAATGTATAAACAGATACAAGTTATCAAAAAGTTATCAAATATAAGGCACACCACATGATAAGGTGCTGCAGTAGAGGTTGGGGTTACGCTCAATTTCTTCTATGGGGGAAATTGAGTCGGTGACTGCTGTGCACCTGCATATAAGGCGCACGCTCATCTCTTGAAGAAAATCAATGCTTTTGGATGTTATAAACCGGAAAATACGATACAAAATAAAAAACATTTCACAAAGATATCCCCTTTAAATGAAAACCTCAAAGCAAATCTGTTCTGATTATATTTCTCCCTTCAGATCCAGGAGGTACGCCACGGCCAAAGGCAAGAAAGACGACAAGGAGACACCCCAAAACAAACAAACACATGCTGAGCTATCATCAGAACATCACACGGACACCATTTAAATAAGATTATAATGCCATTTTCAACATGTTAAGCACTCGTTCCTTTTCCAAAAGTCGTTAACACTTATTGAAATCGTATCATTTGGTCAAAGTGCCCACCAGGTACACATGTGAGACGGTTTAGGTTGATTTTCAAATGGCAAAATAACAAAGCACAAATACATTGTAATCGTTGTACATGTCGTTATTAAAAGATATTCATCAGACAGGCGGATTTGACACTTTTGATTAGACACTTTTTCGATGGGTTTGTTCGGGTTTTATAAGTGGCCATTACGGCATTCCCTGCGTGTGTGCTCCCACCTGGTGGTCGTCTTCAAGCACTTCATTCAGACGTCACAGTCAGGCTTCCTTGCTTTTACGACGGTTTTGAGGTTCCGAACGGTGTTTCTGTTGACGACTTTTCGCAAACGGCAGTCCCAAAATAATCTCAATCCTTTTATTGGGTTATATTTTTGGACTAAAAGTGATTTTCATACCCGTCGTGACTGACTTTTATTACATTACGTATTGAGTTTCGGAACGGAACGCCGTCGTAATTCGAGGACCCCTGAATGTCAGAAACGCACGTAAAAACAAATAATGACAATAATAATAACAATAAATATTATTTCTAAGCACATTTTAAAACTCAAGTACACTTTACAGTGACGGTATAAGATTTTTTTTGCGGGTGACCAGCGGCAGCCATTCGCGCCAGCGTTCACTCAACCCGGATGTAACACAAACTCGCGCCACTAATGTAAATATGAAGGCAACAACACTTCATCTTCCATTTTCAGTATTTTTTTTTTATCATAATTTTATTAATTTTATGTATTGATTACATCTGTATGATACATACGTATTAGTAAATTCAATTACATTTATTCATTTTAATTATTTAAATTTTCAAACCGATAAAAATTCATGTTAACTACTTATTCGTAAACATGGTTGCAGTGTAAAATGACAGCCCATGAAGTCAAAATTTAAAAGGCGTCAACAGAGCGGGTTGATATATCCGTTTATATCCACTATGTGGTGCCAAAACCAAACAATCTTCTCATTCGTAATCCAGGTCTTTCATTTATTCCCGTTCCCTTGGTTGACGCCACATGACTGAAATGTTCTCGCCTTTGTGGATTCTCATCATTCTGTTTCTTTCGACTATAGTTTTCATTGATAACCACCATGGACCCCTCGCGTGACAGTAATTCAATGAAACAGAACGCTCGCCAAGCTCAAGACAGTTTTGCCTGCTGGATGGAGTCAGGCAAGCAACGACAAAATTCATTCATTCAGGCATGCTAACTTGGCAACATTTGTATCAGTTCTCTCACCGCACCTGCCCCGTAATCTAATCGGGCAGGCCTCTGTCGCAGCCTTTATCAGACCGAGACACATATTTTACATTGCACACCAGCGCGCAAAAATGTCACTCATTGACAATCCCGTCTGAACGAACTCACACATATCTTAATTTAGTGAGTCGTTGCCCTCAACGCTTTTCTTCTGCTCAATGCGAATGTCATCAGGTGTCCATACGCAAGTTTAGAATACCGTCTACCCGTCGATTGTGGCAGAGATTGATGATTTGACATAAATAATTCCATGCAGGCACATTCCTACCTGACTTGGATCAATCCCTTGCTATGTCTTGTTACTACTTGGCCGTCAAAGAAGAATGCCAAACAGTTTGACTTGCAACCGCTTTTTTACGATGCGTATGTAGAACTGTCGCGGCTTGGAATTGAAGCGGATTTATGTGGGACAGGAGATGTGAGACCATGTCTTTTCGTCAATGGATGCTACAGCTTTGTGTTTGCTTTCAACATTTAGCTTGTAGTAGACGTGCACATTCCACCATGACGTCCCTCATCCACTGCTGAAATGGATGCTTTGATCCTCTCCTCTTTCATCTAGAACTGCTTCATGTCATCACAAAGAGGGTAGAGCAAGTCCTGAAGAATGAATAACTCTGTCTTTGTGTTGTCATATTATTATTATTATTATTATTTTTTTTTCCCAAGATGCGTGAACACGCAGCGGCTCGCCTCTCCCGGCAAATTGCCGTTTTCATGTTTATTATGTTTGTTAAAGTCATTATAAGTGCCTTGCACGCTGGGTCCGAGAGGACAGTAATTTCGTCTGTGCTGTATGTCATGCATATTAGCATATTTGACAATAAAGCTGACTTTGACTTTGATTTTTTTCCCCCTCCGCCGTTGCAGAGTTATTGCATCACAAAACGCCACCATTCCAATACCCGCGGCAGTTTTGAACGATATGTTAGATATGAGATTACGTTCCGATCCGTTCAAGACTACTCGCCTGACCATTGTTTGGTCCGTCCGTTGCGACTTTTGCGCCAATTTTGATCAATCGTTTCCTTCATGTGATGTATATCTTGCCTTCCTGAAAAACATTACAGCTGTTTTTCATTGTTCCTTCACAGATTTTCATCTATCACGGGGGTCCTGGTCCCCACTCACCGAGAAAAGCGAGGGATTGCGTACTATACAAGGGGTCTAAGCATTGACCCCTGAGGAACCCCACATCATAGCCATTGGCTGGGATTCAAAACTTTGTCTAATTTAATGTGTCTAATTTGAGCAGTTACATCAAGTCACGTCAGATACATTTCATAATCACTTTTGATCATAATCGCCCATGAATTGGACTCGACATTAGTATTGTTTTCCTCTCCCCCCGTTATATAGAAAGCAACAAGGCACAGTAAAGAGAAAAAGAGTGCAGCGGAATTACAATCCAGAGATACAGTAGGTGGTGCGTTTTGGCTGACAGTAGGGATCCATTTCACGCCCAAATGAAAGCAAAGTAATGGGGGGGAGCGGGTGAGGGAGAGGGTTGTCAAGCATGTGTGCGATAGGTGTGGTAGGACATGGGTTCGGCTGTGTTAGAATTTGCCGTAGGAGGGAGGGGGACACCCCACTCCAACGCAACCATGCAGCACATTATTGCTGGTTGTTATTTATCCTGATGATTTCTGTCCGGACATATCGGATGATATTGTTTGTATATCTCCTTATTACAAATCGTACATTTCCAACATGTACTGGACCCCTGAGCTTTGCTCCCTTTGTCATGGTTAGTGTGAGAAATGATGGAGAGAACCCCAGAGGAGAATGAAAGAGGATGACTCCCTCCTTAGAGATGATCGGGCGTGCGATACGCGCACCAGGGTGTTCCGAGTTGAAATTCGAGTGAGGCGGTATGCAACCACCTCAACATGTAAGTTGCCGTTTGGGCGACTTGTTTTGCTTTGATTCACAAGGTTAAAATCTAGATGATTGACGTTAGCAGTTAGCACAGTCACTTGATAACAAGCGGCAGGTTTCCAGCTTGCGATCGATTCTTGAAAAAAGAAGCAAAATATAGCGATGATAACCAACATGGAACTTCTGAAGAATTCAAACCGAAGGTAGTAGTACATCTAGACTGAACAAAAGGGGTCTTAGCATTGACCCCTGAGGAACCCGACATCATAGCTTTCTTATGTACAGACTGAACAAAAGGAGTCTAAGCATTGACCCCCGAGGAACCCCATGTCAAAGGGTACTACATACACTGAACTAAAGGGGTTTTACCATAGACCAGCGAGGGACCCTATGTCAAAGCTGTACTATGTACAGACTGAACGAAAGGGGTTTAAGCATTGACCCCTGAGGAACCCTACGTCAAAGCTGTACTATATACAGACTGAACAGAAGGGGTCATTGGCTCAGTCACACATTGATCTTTCAAGTTGGACCTGAACCATTTTAGTACTGTTCCTTGTCATCCTACTCAAGTTTCCAATCCGTTTAATGGTCTTCTAAGATCAAATGTGTCAATCGCTGCCCTGAGGTCCAATCAGACCTGCATCGATCGTCAAGTTCCCTAAGTCCAACTTCTGTCCAAGATGTGAATTTATCAAGGGGAAGTTTAGAGATTAATTTAGAATTTGCTGACAAGGAGAGAACCTTGCATTCCGCTTTTTAGAAGCGTCTCGACTGCTGCTACAGTGTCCATTTAATTCGGAAATGTCACGCCGTGAGTAACGGGAGTAATTGGAAAGTAGGCAAGTGAACCGTACGCTCTTGGGGGAAAAGAAAGCAAAGTGGTTTTGGACATTCCTTCCAAAATCAAGAACCAGCGGGTCCACCTGCTCGCCACAGGGAATCCTAAGGAGCAAGTTGCACATTTGTGGTCAGGCTCTGGCTTTATACGGTAGCAGGTCATTTATTTCCTTTTCAGGTTGACTTTGGCCTGACGGATGTACGGCGCAGGTGGCCAAAGTACCATATCTTCCATACTAAAAGATTCACTGCATTATGAGGCGTATTTTTGATGAATGGCTCAGTTTGTTTATTTGTTTGTTTGTTTGTTTTTGGGGGGGGGGGTGCACTGCATTATAAGACGTGATGTACAATGCATCCACTAGATAAAGCTATGCTCGAGGAAATGGATTGGATTACCCTTTATTAGTCTCACAGCGGAAACATTTACAGTTCAAAGCAGCAATGTTATGGAAGGAAGAGAAAAAGAAAGGAATAAGTACAAAAACAAAATACAGGACCTGCAGCAAAGGCAGCCACTCTTGTGGCGCAATCTTGAAGACCAAACAAAAAAACCCTAAATAACAAATATGGCACAACCCAAAAGACACAGACAGTCATTAGATCTTAAACACTTTCTGCTCCCTTTTTGTATGAAGTAGTCCTAGATGAAAGAGAAGACGACCTTTTCACCAGTCATTTTCACCAGTGGATCAGGGACGTCAAACGTCTGCCAATGTTTTTCCCTTCCACAAGGGGGCAGCATTTGCCTTTTGTCCATGTTAGTGCTTTGTTAGAGCTTCAGCTGTTGTTAAAGCGCTATATTAATCAATATGTAGCTATTGTGTTTTGTACAGCTGCCCCCATTTCCAGCTCAGATAACCCCAGACCCATGCAACTTAGGAATTAACTTTTTTTCTGATGAAAGAAAAGAGTAGGGTCTTTTACGCTGCATTGAATGTTTATGGAGTCCTAAAACCCAATATTCTGTGTCTCCTGGAATTTGAGTGATAATGACAAAAACCCTGGCACTGGAGTGGACACATTTTTTAACATCGTCTGGCAGTGAATGAGTTCACGGATCCACCACCAGCTGTTCTCCAAGCACAATTAGAGCATTGTGACTCATTCGGAAAGACCCTCTTCACCCAAAGACCCACTGGACCCCGAAGGTTTGCGTAAATGACAGGAAACCGGCTTGTCAAATCGCATCCAGTTGCATAATGCGACTTGTTGCATCCACGTACGATTGTGACCTGGTCCAGAGGTAAGCGGATTTGTCATTTCTTGATCTTCATAGCAGAAATTCAAAAATTATTTTTTTAATGGCATTGGATTGTATACATGATGTACTCTGTGGATCTTCTGGACGTACGCTTGATGATGGCCATCTGGTTCGGGCTCGTGTCATGTCTCCACCCAGCAGGCAACTGAAGCCGTGAGCCAAGACCCCAGGCCTTAACACCCTGCTGGACTTTGAAATCAGATCTTTATTGTCCGGGAAGCCTCGGCCAAATATGGAGAAAAAAAATCAAGCCTCCCTTACAAAACACACTCGTCCAACAGCGAAGGAAATCACGAGTGAGTAGCGGCCTGAAGACACATCAAAACAAAGTTTTGTTTGCGGATTTTAGTTCCAACTGAGACTGAACATCGATTGTTTAAAGGACAACCGACGTCACTTTTTTGTTTTTTAACTGACACGAGAAAAACGTTTTATAGCATCTAAAATACCCAAAACACGCAGTATGATATTTTTAGTCAAATGCAAAACACCAATAAAAATGACTTAAAGTGTCCAAAATCTGCAAAAAATTGAGCTGCGAATTGGGCATTTTCAGAAAGTCCCGCCCTCAGTTCGTGACGTCACGCCAAGACGTCTTGCATTGCTAGTGAATCAAAACAATGGCTTCAGATTTGGAGAATATGCTTTCTTGTTACACATCCAGTTATGAATATGATTCAAATAGTTCTGACGAGGAAAGCATACATGTTTGCAATCGATTAAATAATTTAGTTTTGCCATTTTGAAGCAACATTGGGGGAAAATCTCTCACCCAAAAAAAAGAGACACAAAATGGTGACCTCCTGTGGCCCCCTCCGTTTCCATAGGCTGATAAATTCCTTATATGGCGCTTGGATGCCCTTTTCTGGCTTCCGGGCGGCTTTTGGGTGCAACACAAGGTCCCCAGACCAAACAGGTACAGCAAAATACATTGACGTGATGAGGGACCGCTACAATGCGTCTTTTTTATGGTCAAGGGTGGTCCTTTAGTGACGTCACGTCCGGACTCGTCACCAACTCAAAAACAAGACTTCCTGAATATTCAGCGCAAGTCTTAAAACGTAAAATATACCTACAGTGGTACCTCAGTTCTCGAACGCCTCACAGTTCGAACAAATCGGTGTTCGAACAAAATATTCAAGATATTCTTGCTTCAGCGTTCGAACATCACTCAGTGTTCGAACGCCAATACGACGCGTACGCGAGGGTGGGGAGCTGAGCAGCGCACGGGTGTATCACTCTCTACGTGACCAACTGTTGTCGCGTGCGGGCGTGCAACGTCTGCATTGTGTTGCCTGCTTAACACTACGAGGACTCCACTTTCTCAGCGGCTTTCAAAACTCTGAAGTACACTTTTGAGTCAGGGTGTAGACCAAAGCAGGCTTCTGATTGGCCGTAGGTGCAGAGTATGCAAATTGCCAAACGAATGTTCGAAGACGCAAAAAATTATGACACATAATGTTTGTTAAATCCTCTCGCAAATTGCCAAACGAACGTTCTTTTGGCAATTTGCATACTCTGCACCGGCAGCCAATCAGAAGCATGCTTCGGACTACACCCTGACTCAAAAGTTTACTTCAGAGTTTTGAAACCCGCTGAGAAAGTGGAGTCAACGTGGCTTGTAGCGATTTGTTACCCGCTTGTATGCCAAAAAGCAAATGGCACACAAGGGTGCAAAATGACGCAATCCTGGAAGATGACATAAATTTACGGGATGCAGTGATAATACCTCGGACCGGATACACTCGCGCACAACGAAGAAAGAGTCCAGGTACGGTGGCGAGTTGAGTCAATCATCCGGCATTGGCGAGGTGATTGCGAGCCGTATAAATGCCCCGTGTCTGTGATTAGAGAATTGACAGCAGGTGGAGAACGGCCGGGAGAGGCAGCCCCGCCCCCCCCTCCCCAGCTGTCAACTCGCAAGTGACAGGAGCAAAGAGGTGGTTTCGGTGTTTGAAAAAAATCGCTTTTCGAACAGGGTCCTGGAACGAATTATGGTCGAGAACCGAGGTATAATTGTATATGCGGTGGAATCTTTGTAAAATACGCTCAGTAGAAGTCATTTGAAGCCATTTTACAAAATTATGGACACAACTTGTCCGGAGACGTCAGCTGTTAAAGGACAATCGACGCCTCCGACAAGTTGTATCCATAATTTGTAAAATCACTTCAAATGACTTCTACTGAGCGTATTTTACAAAGATACCACAGCATATAGCTATATTTTACATGTAAGACTCGCACTGAATATTCAGGAAGCCTTGTTTTCGAGTTGATGACGATGCCTGATGTGACATTTTGGGTACTTTGTTTGGTCTGAAAACTTTTGTGTTGATCCGTGTTGATGGCGAAATTAGAAGGAAAAAACATAAATAATGCGATGGTGAATCATTGTGTGTTGCACCAAGACTACTATTTGAGACACAAATTCCCAGCAGACAAATCAGCCCGTTTCCAATGGAGCTTGGGCACTATCTTGTGCATTTTCTGGACCTAAAAGCTAGCAACCTAAAGGTCCTTTTAGGACCTAAAAGCTAGCAACCACTCATTTGACGACAATGAGGTTAAAATCTTAGCGAAAGAACATAGATGGTTTGAAAGGGGGGTAAAAGAAGCGATTCTTATAAAACAACAAAATCCTTCTTTAAAGGTCTGGTGGGGTGAGGTTCAATTTGGATTGTTCATACAATACTGCTTAGGCAAAACAGGTTAGGCAACATTCGTAATGCTGATGAGGTCATACCGGTGGGAGTGGGGGAAATAGGCCAGTCGTTAGTCAGGAATGTAGGAACAATCAGTGGTGCCACAGGGAGGGGTCCTCTGCTCCCCCCAACCTGAGAGTAGGGACCTATCATAGCTGTGTCCGGCACCGCCATGCCTGGACGTTAGGGATATATAAATAGGGCCGATACGACCAGTCAGACTTTAGTTCGCTGACGAAGCCTCTTGTATAGGAGACGAAACGTCCGAAACCTTCAAAATTGTACAGATGACGGCTGAAGAAACCTTCTCATCGATGGACCACTCCTGTACGACTGAGAGCTTACACAGACGCAAGATGGATAGGATCGCACAAAAGTCTTTTGGGAAACAAATTTTGAGGATCTTGAATTTTTTTGGTGATGACAACTTTTTCTTTCTTTGTTCACACAAAAACACACTTGGTGACAGTTTTTGGGATTGGTTTGCATGAGTTGGCGTTTCCGGAATTCCAAATGCATCAAGTAAATAGCTAAGATCAATACGATCGCACAAAAGTCTTTTGGGAAACAAATTTTGAGGGATCTTAAATTTTTGTTGTTGTGATGACAACTGTTTATTTCTTTGTCCACACAAAAACACGCGGTGACAGTTTTTGGGATGAACAAGTTGGCGTTTCCAGAATTCCAAAAGCATCTTGACAAGTAAAGATTGATAAGATCGCACAAAAGTCTTTTGGGAAACAAATTTCGAGGGATCTGGATTTTTTTTTGTTTTTGGGTGATGACAACTTTATATTTCTTTACTCTCACAAAAACATGCGGTGAAATTTTTTTGTATGCATGAGTTGCTGTTTCCGTAATTCCAAATGCATCAAGTACAGTGATCCCTTGGCTTACGAACTTAATTGGTTCCCAGACAGAGTATGTAAAACAGTGTGTATCCCAAAAATGAATTTCCCATAGGAAACCATTAAAATGAGAATAATCCGTTCCCAGGTCCCCATAAAACAAAATTTTCTACTTTCTAATTTTCTAAGCCTTAAAACTACACAAACTACCTTATTTTATGTATATTAAATGTGCTATTGTATTCGTCGTCGGCCTCCATCGGTCATGGCTGACAATGGATGACTGCCCCGGTGGACAGTGTGCCTGGGCGGTGTATTATGGAGAGCAGATTGTCGCCTATGCAGCTTGCTCCCCCTCTCCGCCACGCTGACTGGACCAAAGGTCTGCTGACTGGACCAAAGGTCAGCTTAGCTGATACAATTTTGGGGTCAGTATGGTCGCAGGAGCTGCTGGAAAGGTAGCGGAGTTCGCCACCAGACCGCCTTAGGTGCGCCATTACCGGATTGATTTCGGGTTTACTACCATAGGAGCTGCCGGAAAGGTGGCGGATCTCGCCACCAGACCGCCTTAGAGGCTCCGGAGACTCGTGGATGGCGGGGTCGTCTTTACACCCGTGTAGGTCAATAGGACCTACCCACTGTCAATTGCTATTGTATTATAATTAAATAAATAACCTCTACTGTATAATAAAGTCATTTTATTTACATTTTTGATGGTCGTTAATGGCTTGATGGAATGGAGTGGCCGGTTTCGTCAGCATTAAACACTTGATGAGGAACGTAACCTTCTTTCACCATCTTTAGGAATGATCTCTGGTAGGTGCTTTTTCTGGGATAATTTTATCTAGTCAACATCAATTGTGTTCTGTTTAGCTGGGTTGATAGCTTTTTGCATCAAATGTACAGATGGCTTGTGCGGGTTGTTTGTGGAGCCTGATTGATGGGATATTTTAACTTTGCAGTCTACACCCTGCCTTTGAACTGTCAAAGTTGAATCTCTCACTGTCATCTGCCTGTCTCTTTAATGTTTAAGCCACCTCCCCTCACTGCTGCGTTGTTGACCAATCACGTGGCTTTAATCGAAGACTTGGGGTGGGGAATAGAGGACAAAATAAGTCGGCAGCCATTTTCATTTTGGAGAACGGCTTCACTCTATTTCTATTTGTAAACCCTACCACCTCTCACTGCTGCGTTCTTGACCAATCACGTGGCTTTAACCGAAGACTGGAGGCGGGGAATAGAGGACAAAATAAGTCGGCAGCCATTTTCATTTTGGAGAACGGCTTCACTCTATTTCTATTTGTAAACCCTACCACCCCTCACTGCTGCGTTCTTGACCAATCACGTGGCTTTAACCGAAGACTGGGGCCGAGGAATAGAGGACAAAAACAGTTGGCTGCCATTTTGTTGTTAGAAGAAGGGCTTGTTCGCAAACGACACATCACTCATTGAGGCAGGTCCGTGTACTAAAAAAGTTCGTATGCCGTAAAGTTCATATGCCAAGGTAAAATTTTCATAAATTCAACGTTCGTAAATCGAAAAGTTCATAAGCCAATGGGTTCGTAAATCAAGGTATCACAGTAAATCGATAAGATCGCTAAAATCTCACAAAATGTCTCAGAAATGTTTGGGAAGCAAATTTTGAGGCATATACATTTTTTTTTTATGATGACAACTTTTTATTTCTTTGTGTTATGGAAAAATGTGAATAGGTGTGTTTTCCATGAACATTTACCAAGAAAAATTGTGACAATTGTCAAATTTGCAAATGTTGAAGCTCCATCCACTGTATACCCAATCACAGCCAATACAAAAACTGATAGTCACGCATAACCTATTTTAGTTGATGGCAGTCTGTCCAAGTGAGTACGGGGGGGGTTGCGCATTCTAACCTTCCACGGCGAAGCAGATCGACCACCCCCGCAGGCGCACTTCCAGGTGAGAGCAGTTTTTATCCCCGCACTTCACGTGTTCTTGCCCTCGACGAGGGCTGCGCAAACCCTCCCCCTCTCTACACACCCCACCCTTGCGCACCTCTCCCACACCTGCGATGACGTCATCCCATTCCAGCAGGCCCCCACCAAAAATATCCAAGTCTCATTGTCGCTGTGTTAACGTTGATCGTGTGTGTTTTGGCCTCCTACTTGACCCCCCCCCCCGCCCGTATTTCTTTAGGCGGATCTCCGCGCAGCTAATTGCGGCGTCTCGGCTCCCCTCTTCGGGTCTCTCTGCTCGCTCCACCACGCCTGGAGCGACGTCACACGAAGGTGCGAGAAGAAGACGGCTGCATTTTTCCGCCCTTCATCATCCAAAGAAAACACACTGACACACACCGTGGTCCTCCTCCTCCTCCTCTGCCCCCCCTCCCCCCGTCCTCCTCCTTTGCGACCTCCTGTGAGTCACTTCCAAAAACGCAAAAAGGACGAGCAGGCGCAAACGAACGGAACCACCGATCCACCCGCTCATCATCGGACGTCTTTTGGATTGATATTTTCTATTTGTTTTGGGGGGGCGGCGTTGGGGGTGATGTTTGATGAAGTCTGTTGGCGGTTCCGGAGAAGAATCAACGTTTGGGTCACGTTTTTGGGCTCGCTGCAACGGGGAATTTGGACCTGCATCGAACCGGGATCGACCATGGAGAGTTTGAGGGTCCCCTTGGACTTCGCCTCCGTCACCTCTTGATCGACTTCGCTGCGCATAATTAAGATGCGGCCGACAGGGGGGGAGCTGGATGAGGAACTTTGACTTGATTGACACTTAGCTGTACAACAAAAACAGGAGGAGAATTCATTTTTTTTGCTTGTTTTTTTTTACATTTCCCCCAAAATTAGCTGCAAGTCCCACAGTGCTCAATCATGTCTCGCCCCCAACTGGCTCTTTTCTTTATCTTGCTTTGCCCGGTGAACATCATCGGATTGTGGTGGTAAGTACACTAAGATTTTTGATCGCGTGATCTAGCGATCTATCTCTAGATTTATATATGTATCTATATATATATATCTATATGTATCTATATATATCTATATCTCTATCTATATACAGTCAAGTCTCGTTATATCAATATCAGTTGTATAGTACAGCATATTACTATACTATTTTCATTTCCCGGCAAATTTATAGTCTCTTATGTATAATTACAGTAAAGTCTCGTTATATCGATATCGGATATATCGATAGTCCCGGTTTTATCGATACTATTTCTATGCACGCACGGAGAAAATTACATGCAAATGGGGTCGGATATATCGATAGTCCCGGTTATATCGATATTTTTTCGGACTCCCTTGAATATCGATATAACGAGACTTTACTGTAGTTCCGTTTGGTACGATACCGGGTTATTACGATAATCTGGTTACAACGGTGCGCTTTTCATCTCCCACCAGCCATTTTGCTCTGCTTATATCGATACAAAAGCAGTTTAAGCTGAATCAATATTTGCTTAAGGGTTTCTATAAAGTACCACCATTAGAGATATCTGTATCGGTCACACCGTTGGTCACGTGACCAGCTTTCATGTCTTGCACAGTGTAGCACAGCTGCAATACCATCTGAAACATACTGTAGTCTTCTTATACAGTATACAATTGTTCAACACCAATTACAACCATGGGGAAACGTAAGAATTGTGACCTCGGGACAAAGTACAAGGCAATAGTGGCTGTCGAGGAGAATCCAACAAGGAGCAAATCCTCCATCGCGAAAGAGTTCGACGGGCCGCATAATACTTTATCAACGTAAGTAATGTAAACGTTGCAGTTTTTGTTTTCCATACATGTATTTAATTGTGTTGTATTCAGATATCTTTATCACTTGCAATAATCACTATTTTTCATACAGTATGTACATGCTGGAGTTCTCTCGTGTGTGTATAGAACTCTCTCTCTCTCTCTCTCTCTCTCTCTCTCTCTCTCTCTCTCTCTCTCTCTCTCTCTCTGTCTCTCTCTCTCTCTCTCTCTCTCTCTCTCTCTCTCTCTCTCTCTCTCTCTCTCTCTCTCTCTCTCTCTATATATATATATATATATATATATATCCATCCATCCATTTTCCGTAACGCTTATTCCTCATTAGGGTCGCGGGGGGTGCTGGAGCCTATCTGTCTTCGGGCACGAGGCGGAGTTTTTTTTGCAATCGCAGGGCACACACAGACGAACAACAGTCACTCTCACACCTAGGGACAATTAACACACGCGGGCCCAGGGAGAACATGCAAACTCCACACAGGGAGGCCAGACCGGGCCGCGAACCGGCGACCTCTGCACTGTGAAGCCGTTGTGCTAACCACTCAACTAACTATCAACAACTACTATACATACATATGTGTGTGGGTGTATATACAGTAAAGTCTCGTTATATCGATATCGGTTATAACGATAGTACCGCTTATTACGATATTATTTTCATTTCCCTTGCACATTTCTAGTCTTTTTATGTATAATTAGTACCGTTTAGTACGATACCCGGTTGTTACGATAATCCGGTTATTACGGTGCTCCTTTTCATCCCCCGCCGGCCATTTTTGTTGTTTACATCGATATATCCGTCGCGCCATTGGTCAACTTGGTCACATGTCTTGTTACGTGAGCAGCTCTCCCGAGCAGACGCCATTTTCAGACGGCAGCTCGTGTGTATCAGACGGCTGCTCGTGTGTCTTCAACAATGGACTGTTTTGGATGCCATCAGAGCAATTTCCAAAGCGTGGAGCACGGTGTCCGAAAACACCATCAAGAACTGCTTCCGTCACTGCAAATTTGAAAATCCAGGGTGCAGTGAGGAAACATCTGCAGCTAACGAAGAGGATGACGACAACATTCCTCTTGCAGTGTTGGCTGAAAAGCTAAAAGTCGCCGACATTGCATCGTATGTCGCAGTCGACAAAGACATTGCGACATTCCCAAACTCATCAGATGCGGATATCGCAGCGGAGGTCAAAGCCAAGTATGCCACAGTAGATTCCCGTGATGATGATGATGCTGATGACGATGAAGAAGAAGCGACTGAATGCACACCTTTTGCAACTTCGACAAAAGCGTTGCAAGGGGTTGCGGACACGCGATCTTTCTTTGAATCCGTAGAAAATGCATCCGGTTTTTTAGAAACGTTAAACAAGATGGAAGTGTTCATATTAAAATATAAAAATGGGAAGCAGAAGAAGATTGATGACTTTTTTAAATAGCTTACATACATACTAATTGCAGTGTTATGTACATGTACTGTTACATTAATGCAAGCGTTTTTTGCAACAATGTTTGTTGTTTTGTCTGCTGAAGCGTCATGATTTTGAAAATGACTGTACATTCCATACTGTGCATTAAAGGGCAACCAACATCACTTTTTGTGTTTCTTGAGTCAGTCAAAAAGCTGTTGTAACGTCACAGCTGCGCGCCGGCATTCTATTCAGCCACTCTCGAACGTCACGTAAGTTATGTAAACGTTGCAGTTTTGGTTTTTCATCCATGTACAGTATTTAATTGTGTTGCATCCAGATATCTTTATTGTTTGCAACAATCACTGTTTTTCATATGATTGTACATGCTGGCGTTCGTGGCTTCGTGTGAATAGAACTTGACGATTTAGCATTGGTTGGTTGCATTTTTGAAAGGAAATAGTCATTAAAAAGTGTAAAGACGTTTTTATTTTATGCACAACTTTATTTTTCACTTCACTACTGTACAAAAAACATGTTAGATACGCAATCCATGAACCCAATGATGAAATGACATGCCATAACAAAGATGCCGCATTTACGCACCCCCCCCCACAGGATCGGATATATCGATAGTCCCGGTTATATCGACATTTTTTCGAATTCCCTTGCGTATCGATATAACGAGACTTTACTGTATATATATATATATATATATATATATATATATATATATATATATATATATATATATGCGTGTGCGTGTGTGTGTGCGTGTGCGTGTGTGTGTGTGTGTGTGTGTGTGTGTGTGTGTGTGTGTGTGTGTGTGCAATTTTTCATGATTTCTTTAGACAGTTTTTTTTAATAATTAGATAAGTAAAATCCTGGAACTTGTGATGCATTTTGGGTGTATTTTTCCCTCTCCTCTCCATAATTCTTACTCACTGACATTTATTTCTGCTTATCTGTCTGTCTATTCTTGCTGATTTAAAGTTGATGAAAGGCTTTATGGAGAACTTGAGGATTTGGAGAATAGAAAATAAGAAAGAAAGAGAGTGGGCGGTGATGGCTGTCGTCTCTTTGCCTGCAGTTGTGTGTGTGTGTGTGTGTGTGTGTGTGTGTGTGTGTTTGTATGTGTGCGTGTGTTTGGGGGTCAGAGTTAGGAATGTCAGGTGGCCCTTGTGGGCGCAGTAGATATGTCATCATAAAACAATGCGAGCAGGCTGAGAGCTCGGCAAGGTGTGTGACAGGCAGACGGACTGTCGGACGGAGAAGATCAGAAGGATCTTTTCTGTCCATCGGCATTTGTCTTAACTTCCCTTCGGAACGCGTCGTTCGTATTTTTTTGCTGCTCAAACACTTACGCTCGCACTCGAGAGACATACGCGCAATCTTTTGGGATTCGTTTGCAGCGAATCCTCCCACTTGACCATCTTGGTCAAGGTCAGCGTGGGCGGGGGTGGGGGATTGCAAGAGGGGTGCGAGTGCACTGCGCCCGGCATCTTTGTATGGCCCGGCGCTCGTGTTGAGTCCTGTCCCGAGTGGAAGCCAACTTGCACTCCTTAGGATGACTTTTCTCATCGGCGGATTGGAAAGTGATGAGAACGTTTTGTAATCAACTCGCTGGGACGTCACAACAATGTCGACGAGAGCGTTGGAACCTGTTCCGTGTGCTGATGGGGCACATTTAGCACACAAAAAAAAACAGAAAGTGCATGATCTTGTTTTTCTACTTTCATTCCTTTCATCACTTTGCTGCTGTGAAATGTAAATTTCTCCACTGTGAGACTAATAAAGGCATATCCAATCCAATCCAATCTCTTTTATTTTGTCTAACAATAATCAAAACAATAATCAAAACCAAATTTGCCATAAGTTCTGTTATGTCATGTTTAAATTATTTCCATGAGGAAAATGTATGACGTCATATCCAAGCGACGGTTCTCATCATGTAATACAACGGCCTGCCCGAATGGAATCTGTTGTCTTTGCTGATGGGGCACATTCAGTAAAAAATATTAAAACATATTTAATCGGAGAAGATGCTTTCTTGTTCCTCATCCAGTTATGAATATGATTCAAATAGTTCTGAAGAGGAAAGCATAAATGTTTGCAGTCAATTAAAGGGCAACAGACGGACGCGAGCTAAACTAAAAGCTATGATGGACAGTGTTACATTCTAATTCTTGTATCTCTTCCTGGTTCTGGTTCGCCGAAGCTTTCCGATGAAATACCAGCGGGGACCATACCGCTTGTTTGGCCTTTGCTACCTTTACTTTTACCGTGCGCTGCATCTCCTTGTACTGCTGTCTACTCTCGTCCATCCTCTCAGTGTCCCACTTCTTCTTTGCTAAACTCTTTCTCTGTACACACTCCTGCACCTCCCCATTCCACCACCAAGTCTCCTTATCTACCTTTCTCCCACTCGATACACCAAGTACTTTCCGACCTGTGTCTCTGATTATGTTCGCTGTAGTTTGCCAGTCGTCTGGAAGGACCTCTTGCCCACCGAGTGCTTGTCTTACCTCCTTCCTAAATGTTATGCAACACTCTTCCTTTTTCAACTTCCACCATTTTGTACTCACTTCAGCCTTTGGTTTCTTCATCTTCCTCACTGCCAGCGTCATCCTACACACCACCAACCTATGCTGTCTGGCTACACGCTCACCAACCACTACTTTGCAGTCACTGATTTCCTTTAGATGGCGCCGTAGACACAAAATGTAGTCTACCTGTGTACTTCTGTCTCCACTCTTATAGGTCACCCTATGTTCCTGTCTCTTCTGAAAGAAAGTATTCACAATAGCCATTTCCATTCTCTTAGCAAAGTCAAGCACCATCTGTCCTTCAGCGTTTCTCATCTGGAGTCCAAACCTGCCCATCCCCTCCTCATCATCTTTGTTTCCTGCGCCAACATGTCCATTGAAGTCTCCACCAATTACAACCCTCTCACTTCTCGGGATGTTCTGTATGACTTCATCAAAGTCCAACCAAAATTTCTCCTTCTCCGCCAGCTCACATCCTACTTGTGGGGCATACCCACAAACAACATTAAACATCACGCCTTCAATTTCTCGCTTCAGACTCAGCATTCTATCTGATACTCTTTTTACTTCTAATTTAAACATCAGTTAATACATTCCCAAAACGGTTTTCATGTATGAACGCCATATATAACGGCACAGGGAACCGTTCTATACCATGGAGAAGGCGAAAAACCTCTGTCATAACTTTACTGCTGTGATATGCAAACTCTCCATTTGCGAGAAAAAAGGTAAGTCCAATTCAATCAAATATTGATGAGGAAAATTCCTTCTCTGCCCTCCGTTTTGGCGGGAGCAACCACACTCTGGCCATGGTTTACAATTCCAAGCTACAACACAGGGTCCCCTTCACGCATTTGTTCATACAAAACCTTTGCGTAATTCACCTGAGAATTAGTTATCATAGAATTTAACATTGCTCGTAAGCATGGAATGATGCAACCAATGACTAAGAAAATAAGTACAATCACGATCGCGATAGGCACGAACAGTCTAAGCAAAGTCGTATACCAAGGGCCCCCGAAAAGCATGGCAAAGCTCCACGGGTGATCAAGCCATTGCTCTTTGGCCATAGCATCTCTGAGATCCCTGATAACAGACAAAGCATTAGTCATGTTTATGGAATTCGCTTCTTTGGGTATGTAGGTACAAAAAGTGTCACCCACCATAGCACAGACGCCCCCTTGTGGGGCTGTCAAAAGGTCCAAAATCATTCTATTTTGCAGTACCATTTGTCTAATTGCTGCAATTTCAGTGTTCTGCATTTCATCCACTTTCAAAATGGCATTTACAAACACTTTAAATCTGTAATCAATGGTTTCAATTTATAGCATGTTTTTTGCCACTCCAATTTGCGGAAAAAGAGCTAACATTACCTTACTACCCGTGCTATGGTGTTTGAATTGTTCTGGAACATCAGTTCCCCAGATCGAATCATGGGGCTTAAACGATACTCTTCTCTTCACATGATGGTGCACTGGACGACTGGTAACGAAAAGTATTGTCAGTTACAGTAACAGGTGCACACAAACCTTAGGGTCACGGAGGAATAAAAGAATATACTTTCCAACCGCATAACCACCAAAGATGTGAAGATACGGGCAAAGCAGCGACATTAGTGTTTAGGGGTAGCACATATACACATTTATCCTTGTCTATAAAACCCAAATTTTGAACTGTACTGTACATCGTAACGCATACTGGTTATCGCAACCCGCTCTCGGTCATAATCTGGTTTTCAGGTTCCAAAATGGTATCTAAACCTGGAACGATCTCTCCTCTCGAAGCATTACGAAGAACCGGAAAATGTTGATCAGGTCTACGTAAAGATATGAACAAATATGCGGCTCTAGCCATTCTCTCTCTGAATACCTTGAATGCATGCGTTGTTGTGTCACAGAATGAGGTAGAATGAGAATGAGGCGTGTTTGATAACAACGGATTCCAGTCATGTTTTTCTCTTGCAAACGGTTGATATAACGCGTCCATGACACCCGGACTTTGGCCCGTTTTGTCAGGTGCCTCCACCAGGATACTCGCTACCCTCTTGTCGTGCTTTGTTCACGAGGACGCTATGGGGAAACGAAACAATTCCTGCAAGCCTGTAGTGGCAGGAAGGTGGCTCTTTCAGCGATCTTGCTGGCAGTTGGCATTGTGATCAGCACGGTGAATGTCCCCTCCCACTTTGGTGCAGACCAGGTCTTCCTCTTGATTTCCTTGATCAGCACCTCGTCTCCGGGGCGCAGCCTCTGTTCCTGTGAAGGGAACAAAGAGGACTGCGGCAGTACACATGCTGACTGGAGCTCTCTTGTTGTAAACATTTCACACAACCATTTTGCCAACAAAGCAACTGGATCTGATTCATTCTCTTGCCAGGGCACACCTTCCCATAATGGGAGGATGAAAGGTCTGCCATGCAAGATGTCAAAAGGTGTTAAGCCGTTATTAGTGGGCGTTATTCTCATATATAATTTAACCAAAAACAGACATTCTGGCCATGGTTTGCCTGTTGTCTCCATGGTTTTTCTGAGTCAATTTTTAATCATACCATTCGTTCTTTCAACTAACCCTGCACTGTGTGGATGTGCAATGGTTCTTTAATGCAATACCTAAATGTTCGGAAATTTTGGTTACTACATCATTAAAATCTCGCCCATTATCACATGTTCTGGAATAATGTTTGCATAATGCTTTAGCAAGGGATAATGCATCCGATTTCTTTGAAGGCACAATTTCCACCCATTTGGTAAATGAATCAATTAGCACTAAACATTATTTATAGGAACCACCTGTGCTTAGTTCAATGAAATCCATGTGGACCACTTCAAAGGGGTGTGATCCCTGTGGAAATTTTCCTCTTTTTGGTCGCATATTACCCTGCGGATTGTGTTTACAGCATATCAAACAACTCATACACAAGTTTTTTTTTTTGCATATGAGTTGAAACCTCTGCTTAAATGGAATACCTTTCCTGCTATAAACACCATCCCTTCTGTTGATACATGTGACCTACCATGGCTCAACCGAGCCACCATAGGAAACATTTTTCTCGGTAAACATGGTTTATTGTCTATTTTATGCAACCCATCAACTAGCATAGCACCATCGGCCAGCCACAGATCTTTTTCGGATTTTGTGGCTAACACTTGCATATCCTTCAAAACTTGCATGGGCACTAATTCATGTGTCTTGTGACTCACTAGATTGAAAGCAGTCAGAGCAGCCTTTTTGGCGGCTGCATCTGCTCTAACGTTACCCGTGCTCATCCTGTTTTTAGCCCTTGTGTGCACTGCACATTTGCATAGAGCCACACTTTTTGGAAGGAGGGTAGCTTTCAACAAGCCTCTCAATAAATCTGCATGTTCAACCGTCTTCCGGGTGTATGTCGTCATTCCCCTGCGGTTCCACTGGGCTGCAAAGCAGTGAATTGTGGAAAACGCATATTGGCTGTCTGTAAAAATCGTCACCGTCTTTCCTTCTGCCCATTTACACGCTTCAGTCAATGCAACAATTTCCGCTGCTTGCGCTGAATACGTGTTTGGTAATGAACCGTCAGCAATAATTTCAACGTCGGTTACAACAGCATAACCCACCCAGGTACCCCCTGCATCTGACCTAGATGCAGAGCCGTCAACATAGAGGTGGATGCTGTCAGGTAAAGGTGTGTCTTTCAAGTCTGGTCGTGGTTTGCAGTTCTCATTTATTCTGTAAACGCATGAATGTGGTTCTCCGTCAACAGGTCGAGGTACAAGTGTTGCCGGGTTAATGCTATTGCACCTCTCAACGGTCATGTGTGGTTGTTCCAGCAAAGTTGTCATAATAGACAAATTTCGTGCTGGTGACAAGAAAGTCATTTTTGTGCCTGTAATCAATAAGTCAACCGAGTGTGGTACCATCAGCGTTGTGGGATGGAAAAACACAAGTTCAGCTGATGACTGAACTGCCAACACTGCGGCACACACCGCTCTAACACACGCTGGAAGAGCTGCAGCCACTGGATCCAGTCTTTTAGAATAAAATGCAACTGGTCATAGCCTTTGTCCATGTTTTTGTAACAAGACTGAAGTCTTGTATTTGTCTTTGCAGTCAACTGTTTGAACAAAAGATTTGTCATAGTCAGGCAAGGCCAAAACACTCGTATTGGCTATCAAATTTTTCAATTCTGTAAAGGCTGTGATGCCTTCCTCAGTCCACTGGATAGAGTCTTTCAGTGACATTTTGTCTTGGTATATGAGTATCAATAATGGTTGAGTGACTTGTGCATAATGCGGAATGCAAGTTCTGCAATAATTACACAGTCCCAAAAACGTCATCATCTGTTTTTTCGTCTTGTTTCGTCTTGTTTCGTTTTCTTTTGGTTGTCAACTCTCGTCCCCTTCTTGACAAAAGATGTCCTAGAAAAACAACTTCTTTTTGGCAAAACTGTAACTTATCCAAAGAAGCTTTGTTATCTCATCTCATTTTCCGTACCGCTTATTCCTCATTAGGGCCGCGGGGGTTGCTGGAGCCTATCTCAGCTGTCTTCGGGCACGAGACGGGGGACACCCTGAATTGGTTGTCAGCCAATCGCAGGGCACACAAAGACATACAACAGTCACTGTCACACTCACAACTAGGGACAATTTGGAGTGGTCAATCTGCCTGTCATGCATGTTTTTGGAGTGTGGGAGGAAACCGGAGGACCCAGAGAAAACCCACGCGGGTCCGGGGAGAACATGCAAACTCCACACAGGGAGGCCGGACCGGGACGCGAACCGGCGACCTCTGCACTGTGAAGCCGGTGTGCTAACCACTCGACGACCGGGCCGCCCGCTTTGTTACCTGTATTCGCTAAATATAAGCGGTACGGAAAATGAGATGAGATAACAAAGCTTCTTTGGATAAGTTACAGTTTTGCCAAAAAGAAGTTGTTTTTCTAGGACATCTTTTGTCAAGAAGGGAACAAAGCTATTGATACAGTCTTGTTCTCGTCTTCAGTCGATGAAGCAATTAAAATGTCGTCAACGTACAAAAGAATCTGAGAAGTCTCAGGATGTTAAAAATCAGCAATACATGAAGACATTTCCTGTGAAAAAATTGTAGGGCTATCTGTAAACCCTTGTGGCAATCTTGTATATGTATTTTTTTTTTTTTCATTAAATGTAAATCCGAACCAATGACGTGAATTTTTGTGCAACGGAATGGAGAAAAAAAAGCATTGCTCAAATCAATTACTGTACACCATTTTTTGTCAGGTTTTAAACAGTTCAATAATGTGTTTGGGTCTGGCACACACCGAGCACGCGATTGCGTGGATTTATTTATCTGTCGCAAATCATGCACCATTCTCCAAACCCAAGATTCAACTTTTTTAACAGGAAATATCGGTATATTACATTCACAAGTTGGGTATTCAATCAAAATACCAGCCTTCACCATATCCCGTATTACAGGAGTGATGCCAATAATAGCATCCTGTTTTAATGGCTATTGTTTTAGACCGGGTCGATAAGTCATTTTAGGCAATACTTCAACTGTTTTTGCAGTTTTAAGTAAGCACACATCTGTTTTTCCCAATGACCAAAGGGTGGCCGGGACGTCTGGAAAGTCCTCAGCCACTAGAGTGGCCATTAGTCATCATTCTAATGAATCAACCTTTACTGGGTCCCCCATAGCGTCAACTACGAAGGACTCCAGAAGGTTAACTTTTCTGGGTTTGTACCCTTCTTCAGTTGGTATTAAAGCTATTTGTAGTTGTTGTAAAAGGTCTCTGCCCAACAAATTTATAGGACAATCTCCACTCAAGACCATAGTGACCTTGTATGGAGTTAGTCCCTCATCTAAAATTTTTATTGGCTTAGAAATAGGTAACAATGTCACTTTCCCATCTGCTGATACCACAGAAATTTGTTGTTGACTCGGAGTGACACCTGGAATGGTGTCTCTTAACACTGATCTGCATGCACCACTATCACAAGGAAATTTGACATCCTTTTTCCCAATTTTTAGCCAATAATAAGGTTTTTCGTTTTCTGGCAAAGTCAAGGCAAATACATTTGTCAAATCCAAGATTTCAACTGGTTTCATTGATCCCCATTCCCCACTGTCGTGACTGTTGTCATCAGTGTAGAAACGGGGTTCCGCACGTCAATCTAAATGTTTTGTGCTTTGTCCTCCACCATATCGTGTGTTGTATGGTGGAGGTCTGTAAGATTTCCCACATTTCTTTTGCGGTGTATCTTTTCTTTTGCAGTATCGAGCAATATGCCCTGCACCGCCACAATTATGGCATCGATCGTCGGACGGCAATCGTCTCTTTACCCGATCTTGGTACAACACGTCCTCCATTATGTCACCCATGGCATAGGCCATCACTTGTTTCATCGGCGATCCTACACCATTTCCCCACTTTTTTCTCACCACTTCTTGGGCATGTATAGCCCACTCCATGAGATCAACCAACCTTCCAGATCGGTGTTGGACATAATGTTTGCGAATGAAATCCCCAATTTCCGGCGTCAAATTCTGGAGAAATCTTTGCTTAAATTGGTTAACGTATACGGAGTCCTCATCGGCAGATTCAGGAATACAGCTGTGGTTTCTGAAAACAAGGCGTCCCCTGAAGGTGTTTACATCTTCCCCACATTGCTGTCTACATTGCTGAATCATGCCAAAGTTTGGTGATTTTTTTCAACAATTTTCTGATGTTGTCCCATACTGCGGTGTCACGCGTTGCGATGTCACCTCCTCATATGACATGTTCTGTCCCGTTGAAGTTTTCCCAGTATAACATCCTTTCACTCGATTCCAATGATGCCCCAGACATCTCCTGAGAACCTTCAGTGTTTCTTGCCCATTTAGCTGATAAGAAGCACACAATTCCTCAAAATTCTCAGTCCAGCTTTTCGCATTCTCAACAAAATCACCTAATCATTTGAACGCTACGTCACTGTCACACCAAGGCCTATAGACAAAAATAGTTCTGTCGTGCAAGGCGGCAGAATTGGGATTAGCCACAGAAAAAAACTTCACAGTCGCTTCCATCATTCACCTTAATATTGTGCAATTGTTCAAGTAGATACAATTGTTCAGAACGACGTACTTTGCTCCTGGTACGTGAGGAAACACCATCACTACCACAAGCAAATTGATCTGCAAAGTCAGGTTTCAATGCCTGTATCCCCCCAGAGGGGGTCATGAGTGCTTCATGTTGCTGGTTTGCCCAAGTCACAGTTGGAGTCACCACCGGGCGGGCTACTTGCTCGATCCACCTTGACCAATTGTAATCTGATTACACACCGGAGATGCGCAGATTAACCGTGAAAGAAAAGCTTTTGGTCAGAGGAATTCCACAATACATTCAAACAAAATGGCTGCGTTCTGGCGTCACCCACCTTGAAAACTCGTGAACTCGTCCGTGTGGTCAAGACAGGATGAAGAGGAGAGCCCACCACGCCGAAGGGCAGAATCCTTCGGCTCTTGTGTTCAGTCAAAAGTAGGCACCGCCGAAGGAAGGGACCCTTCGTCTCTCGT
Organism: Hippocampus bargibanti; assembly: GCF_051943395.1. Classification (NCBI taxonomy): domain Eukaryota; kingdom Metazoa; phylum Chordata; class Actinopteri; order Syngnathiformes; family Syngnathidae; genus Hippocampus; species Hippocampus bargibanti. Next base: position 8,251,483 of record NC_142741.1, read on the forward strand.
GGACAATCCACAAGCAGGCGCCGTCAAAGGTCTCTTGTGAACAGACACACGCTGGCAGGCACCCCCCGCTTGCTCGAGTCCTGAGAGCCTTGGCACAGGTTTCTCGGCACCAATTTATCTTGGATTCTAATTCTTGCATCTCTTCGGAGTTCAACAGAGTTTTATGATGAAATACCAGCGGGGACCATAGATGGTGAACAGAAAAGACTACTTTATTCTCATAAAAAAAAAGAACATCTCTAGTCGGAGCGGGAAGCCAAGAGCGCAAAGCCCGCCCCTTTAACCTAGTTTTATCACACAGCAGCGATAACATCATCTCGAACAAGCCTATCAGTAACGGGAAGGGGTTGGGAGAACATTAGACTGGAAATGAATACTTGTTGCATCGTATTGATCCAACAAGTTATCTAATAAGCTACATACATCCATATAGACTAAACTAAACATGAAATAACATAGGATGTTTACGGATGTGTATAAAAACACTCTATCAAGGGTATAGCAGAATTCATAACAAGGCGACGGTTCTCGTCGCGTAATATAACAACCGGCACGAATGGATTCTTGCGTTAGCTGATGGGGCATATCTACGGGAGGGGCATTTTTGTCCTGATTGTGTTTATGTGTGCTGGGAAGAACCTTTTCTTGTTTTGTCGCCGATGTTGTGTTATATAACGTTTAAATAATTTACATAGAAGCGTACGGTGACGTCATAGCAAAGCGACGGTTTTCATCGTCTCACACAACTGTCGGCACGAAAGGAATCTGTTGCGCGCTGATGGGGCACATTTAGCAAAAAAAAAAAAAAAAAAAAAAAAAAGGTGAGCGGTCACATTTATATTGATTGTGTTAGTTTGTGCTGGATATAACCTTGTTTATTATGTCCAAAATAACAAAAACCAAATTTGCCGATGTTGTGTTGCGTCACGTTTAAAGGACAACGACACATATTTTTTTTAATTTCCTAATTGACATCAGAAAAACGTTTTATAGAATCTAAAATACCCAAAACACTAGGGCTGATATTTTTAGTCAAATGCAAAACACCAATAAAAATGACTTAAAGTGTGCTAAAACTGCAACAAATTGAGCTGCGAATAGGGATTTTTCAGAAAGTCCCACCCCCAGTTCGTGATGTCAAGGCAAGACGTCTTGCCTTGCTCGAGAATCAAAATAATGGCTTCAGATTCGGGGAATATTCTTTCTCGTTCCTAATCCAGTTATGAATATGATTCAAATAGTTCTGAAGAGGAAAGCATAAATGTTTGCAATCGATTAAAGGAGTCCTCCCATATCAATTTGAGCCGTCAATGACAGCAATGTAGCACCCAGAAAATGCAGAAGATGGCGCCCAAGCTCTGTTGGAAATGGGCTGATTTGTCTGCGCGTTAACTCTCAATGCTTTTTTTGTAACACTGCAAATTGCACAAGCGCACGCGCATCACAGGAATCATTTTTTTCCGCACCGATCATTTTTAATGATCGCGAGAGACCTAAGTGGAAGCGTCAATGAATTCTTCCCCAGCCTGAATCCCTGCAGTCTTGAGTAAGAGCTGCACACATTTTATTTTCATGTCAACACAAAGTAACAGCAGTAAAACTTGGTGTGTAGCGCTTTTGACAATATAATGCTTTCTTTGTTTTTTTGTGTAAATCATCATCATTATATTGATCATCACTAATACTCTTGTGAAAGAGTATACACAAACTTTTTCATAGTCCAATACACAAAGTAAACGCCCGAGGGCAAAGCAGTGAGTAAAACTAGTTTGTGCCAAGATGCTTTGTATCGTCTCGTTGCGTTTTTGTTTTTAATCATTGTGCAGTTTTGGTTGACTCTTATTTCTTCACATTCTCGGTTTTGGCTGGCGAGCATAACGATGACATTTGGATGAAGGTTTGGATTGTGTTGTCTATGTTCCCCACCGTGTAACAACATGAGTGGATGTTGCGTCAATGCACCTGAAGTTTGTCTGGAATGTATCGTGGCTGGTTACCTGTCATGAAGCTGAGATTAATTCCATTCCAAACGAGCAAAAGCCATAAGGGGTTTGTTGGTGTTTTTGTGTTTGAGTGAACATGCAAAAGGAGCATAAAGTCGAACTCTGTCAACAACGGAAACCAATCGCGGATTGTTACAATCCTTAAAGCAACAGCGTAGCTGTCACATCCTAATTGGCGTCAGGTGCGCGCCCCTCCCCTCCCTGCTCGCCGGGCTCACTCACCTGATTCCAATCCGTTTGATTGTGCCTTCTGGCTTTCAAAGCCACCCGTTCCCGCTCGGTCCTCGCCGGTGTATTCTTTCATTAGTTACCCTGTCACCCAGCAGTACGCAGGTTGGTCCCGCTCGTCTGTTCGGTTGCCTTACCTTCTGTTTTTGCCCTGCGTGTCTCAGTAAAACATTATTGGACTATACTCTCTCCATCGTGTATTTCGGATCCAAACCCTTCCTTTTTTTCATCCGTCGAGTTCTGTCACCACTCCTCGAGCGGACGTGACAGTAGCAAGACGTGAGAGAAAATATCACATATTCTTTATCCTCGTTTAAAACAACTCGTGTTGCCTAAACAACAAAAGCGTAAAATCTCAGTGCACAAACTTTAATTCTTCACATTCTATTTAATTATGATTCAATGTGCTACAATGAATAAATTAAGCAAACTTAAATTAAAGAAAAACAGAAATATGCTTCCGTACACATTTCCAATTAAAATTTGCTGGTGACCGGTAGAAATATTTCAATGAATCAACGAGTCGTTCTAAAGAGCTTCTTTCATTAAAAATGTTGAAATCATTGGAGCGTGTTCCCCCCATATGGAAAATTATACTTTTAAAATGTTTTATTTATTTATTTATTTATTTATTTATTTATTTGTTCATTTGTATGTTTATTTATTTTATTTATATACTTATTTACATATGTATTTATATTTTTTGTTCATGTTTTTGTTTATTCATATTTACTTTAAGTATTTGTGTATTTATTTGTGCATTTATTTATGCATTTATGTATTTATTTATATATTAATTTATGTATTTATTTGTTTCTGTATATGTTTTTGTTGATTTATTCATGTATACATATTTATTTATTTATATATTTATTTATTTATTCATTCATTTATTTGTTTATGTTTTTGTTTATATGTTTTTGTTGATTTATCCATGTCTCGACATATTTACTTATTTATTTATTCATGCATTTATTCATGCATTTTTATTTATTTATTTATTTATTTATTTATTTATTTATTTATTCATTTATTCATGTGTTTAGTTTTTTGTTTATTTATTCATGTATTTACATATTTATATACTGTATTTATGTTTTTATGTATTTACTTATTTATTTGTTTAGTCATGGGTCTACATATTTACTCATTTATTAATTCATGTATTTATTTATTCATGGGTTTACATATTTACTTATTTATTTATTCATATACAGTAAATAATAATAATAATAATACATTTTATTTCAAGCGCCTTTCAAAACACCCAAGGACACTATACAATAAAAACAATAAAACAAAGCACATAACAATAAAACCATAAGTAAAATGATACATAATAAAATAGCAGATAGAACTATACATTGAAAGCAATTTTAAACAAGTGGGTTTTGAGGTGAGCCTTGAAAATAGGGAGGGAGTCAATATTGCGAATGTTGGGTGGAAGAGAATTGCAGAGTGGGAGCAGAGCGGCTGAAAGCTCTGCAACCCATCGTGGTGAGACGGGCAGAGGGCACATAGAGGTGAAGGGAGGATGAAGATCTGAGGCACCGAGAGGGAACAGAGATTTGAAGCAGGTCAGAAAGATAGGGAGGGGCAAGGTTATGGATTGCTTTAAATGTAAACAGAAGTATTTTGAATTCGATACGATGTTTAACAGGTAGCCAGTGGAGTTGCTGGAGGACAGGGGTGATGTGGTGAAAGGAGGGGGTTCTAGTGATGATCCGGGCTGAAGAATTTTGGACGAGTTGGAGTTTATGGAGAAATTTCTGGTTGATACCGAAGAGAAGTGCGTTGCAATAATCGATGCGGGAGGTGACGAGACTGTGGATAAGGATAGCAGTGGTGTGAGGGGTGAGCGAGGGACGGAGAATAAATAAGTAAATACACAAAAACATAAATACAGTATATAAAGTCTCGTTATATCGATATTCAAGGGAGTCAGAAAAAATATCGATATAACCGGGACTATCGATATATCCGACCCTGTTTGCATGTAATTTTCTCCGTGCGTGCATAGAAATAGTATCAGAATCAGAATCAGAATCAGAATACCTTTATTCGTCCCGCAATGGGGACATTTGCAGTCCACAGCAGCAATTGAAGAGGGATGGGGTTGGGGTGGCAGTGAAAGGATAGAAAACAAGATATTCTAAGCATAACAAAATAAAAATGTCAACTGTATACTGTGCAAATGTAGATGTGCAAAAACCGTTCTATAAACAAGACTGTACATAGTGCAGAATCAAGAAATGCATTTAGATATATGGCAACAACCCATATTTACAAGTGTCCAGTTTTGTTTTTTTTTTCACATGTGATCATTGGAATTGTGAAGCCTGACAGCAGTCGGTAGGAACGAGCGGCGGTACCTCTCCTTCTTGCAGCACGGGTGTAATAGTCTCTGGCTAAAGGAGCTACCCAGAGCTGTCAGGATGGGCAGGAGGGGGTGGGAGGGGCTGTCCGTCATAGCTTTTAGTTTAGCTAGCGTCCGTCTGTTGCCCACCTCCTCTAGAGAGTCCAGCGAGCAGTCCACGACAGAACTGGCCCGCTTGACAAAGCGCTCCAGTCTTTTTCTGTCCCGGGTGGTGATGCTGCCTGACCAGCAGACAATGCCATAGTGGATGGCTGATGCCACCACAGAGTCATAGAAAGTCTTTAGGAGTGACCCCTGAACTCCAAAAGACCTCAGTTTCCTGAGGAGGAAGAGGCGACTCTGTCCCTTTTTGATTAGGGCATCCGTGTTTGTTGTCCAGTCCAGTTTATTGTTGAGAGTAACACCCAGGTACTTGTAGGAGGTCACCCTCTCAATGTCCGAACCCGATATAACCGGGACTATCGATATATCCGATATCGATATAATGAGACTTTACTGTATTTATTAATCAATCCGTTAATTCATTCGTGTATGTATTGTCATTGTCAGACTAACACAAATCCTAGTGTAGTTTAAAAAAAAGCAAAACCCTGAAAAAAATTGCCGGTTGAAGTTCTGGGCGGTGCAATTTTTCCTGCAGGTCCAAACGGGCTAATGACGCGACCCTCGGGGACCACATTGGTGACCCCTGGATTAAAGCAATCACTAGCGATAAGCATCTATTTCCTTGTCATCCGCACTGACATATATTGTAAGTTTCTTTCACTCGTCCGCAGCAGACTGCGGCGTCGCAGGCAGGGCCTAAGCACACCTGTGGATGCCCCCCCCACACCTCCCCCACACCCGGGGGGAGACAATGATAGACTCTGTTTGAAAAGCGCCGAGCGATCTATCGTACACTTCTTGCGGCGCTTTTTCTCACTCGTTATTCTCTCAAGTCTCTCTTTGTCTGGTCTGCCTGGTTGGGAAATGCCCATGACGTAAATACACCAGAGCAGAGGGAGAGACTAGAAGAGGGACCAAATGCTGCCAGATAGCTCGCCGTCCTTTTCAGAGCCTCTCGCTGATTACAGAGCTCTAATCATTGGGCTCGAGAGCAGGCGGCACAGCTCACACGGAGGAGGAATGCTTTGCTCTTTCCTACGATGTGTGACTGCCGCGTGGGACTAACGGAGTCAGGTCGTCAGTTTTCGGAGCACATGAATTATTGAATGTCTTGATACAGATTTTTAAAAGAATACAGAATATTTAAAAAGAGTACAAGAGGGCAAAAAAATGCAGTGAACCCTCGTTTATCGCGGGAGATACGTTACAAAAATAGCCCGCGATAGGTGAAATCCGCGAAGTACAATGGAGTCAGCTTTTTTTTTTTTTTTTTTTTAACAATGCAAAACTGCATACTGTAGAATGAAACAAAAAATAAAACCTCTTTTTTGATAGTTTAAAGAACAGTGTTTAAAACAATATAGTATATATATATATATATATATATATATATATATATATATATATATATATATATACAGTAAAGTCTCGTTATATCGATATCGGATATATCGATAGTCCCGGTTATATCGATACTATTTCTATGCACGCACGGAAAAAATTACATGCAAACAGGGTCGGATATATCGATAGTCCCGGTTATATCGATATTTTTTCGGACTCCATTGAATATCGATATAACGAGACTTTAGTGTATGTAATAATAACAATACTTTGTTTGGCAGCCTATCTTTTGGATGCACTAATTTTTTTGTGCATTTTTGCCTTAAAATGTTTATCGGTTTGAAATAAGTAGGAATTTTGTGTTGCCAAAGGACTCTGTAGTTTTTCAGAAACTCCTGCAATGTAAGGTACTGCTACTCCTCTCCTTTTTGTATCTTCAGAATTTTGGTTTCATTCCCTATTCTTTCTTTCTGACATTTGTTAAATGACCACTGAGGGTACCCACAGTTTGTGAGTGCTCTCCTGATATGTTTTGACTCCTTTTCTGTACTTTCAACGCTTCTTTGTATTAGTTAAGCCCTATGCTGGAGGGTTCTGATAACTCCTAGTTTGTGTTGTAAAGGGTGGTTAAAATTGAAAAGTAAGTATTGGTCAGTGTGCGTAGCCTTCCGAAAGACTTCTGGTTTTAGCGCTCTGTCCTCTTTTATAATTAATTTACAATCCAAAAAGGCTAGTTCAGCTATGGGCAAACTACGGCCCGCGGGCCACATACGGCCCGTTAGGCTTTTTAATCCGGCCCGCCGAACCTGCCCAAATTATAGTAAAAACAGCATCTGAAACTCATGACAAAAAGTTAGCGGGACAACAGGGCAGATAACTGAGAAGTTGCCTGCCCCATCTTTCACAACCTGAAGCACAATGAGACAACTAATCACATTAAAAAACATTGTCAACATGGTACCTACTACAAATGCTACCTTGCTTAATTTACGGTAAATGCGCATGGCTTGATTTTGCTGCAGTAGTCGATTGTCATTGTGGTGCACAATGCAACGTTTGCATTGCTTCCTACGAGCCACTCAGCCCCTTTCATGAGTCTCACGTACACTTTACAGTCACGGTTTAATGTAAATTTACGTTTTGTAGCGTCACATATGTTGTTAGCTTCTATTGAATCTTTCTTCTGGGCTGAGGTTCTGTGCATCTATTTTGGAAAATGATATGCAATTGCACGACTTTATAACGCTTGCGAAAGTCCGGAAGAAAGAAGCATGCTTCTGATTGGCTGGCGTGCCGAGTATGCAAATTTCACTGCAGGTTGCCTATGTCTGTGTGCTCGGCGACGGTACACGTGTATTGTTTGCGTGTGAAGGCGGGGGCGTCAGTGAGGAGTTTGTTGAGCGCGCGGTCAGGACAAACCATCTATGATTTGGCGGAATTTAACACAAGTAGGTATTATTGAGCTTGAATATTTCGTTGTGGAATAATATGTTTTGAATGATGAAAGTGATTCCATTTTTCAATAAATGTTGATTTCTTTAACTTTGCCCCTTCAATGAAAACTTATTAAAAACAGACGCAATCTTGATGAATCACAGTGCATGTTATTTTAATCTATTTCCATTTCCTCCTCCAAGTATCTGCGAAATAGTATGTAAACGCCATATTCCTTGAGACAAATTTATTAACTGATCAGGGATATTTTTCACATTTGAAAGACAGTTAATAAATTGGGTTCTTACTGTGCTATGAGGTTTGTACACACTACATTTAAAGGACAACCGGCACCATTTTTTTGTGTTTCCCACTGACATTATAAAAACGTTTTATAGCATCTATAATACCCAAAACAGGCAGGCTGATATTTTTAGTTAAATGAAAAACACCAATAAAAATGACTTCAAAATGAATCCGGAAATGGCCAGTTTCAGAAGGTCCCACCCCCTTGTTCGTGATGTCACGCCAAGACGTCTTGCCTTGCTCGAGAATCAAAACAACGGCTTCAGATTCGGAGAAGATGTTTTCTTGTTACTCATCCAGTTATGAATATTATTCAAATAGTTATGAAGAGGAAAACATAAATGTTTGCAATTGATTCAAGGAGTCCTCCCATATCAATTCGAGCCGCCAATGACAGCAATGTAGCACCCAGAAAATGCAGAAGATTGCGCCCAAGCTCCGTTGGAAATGGGCTGATTTGTCAGCTGGGAATTTGCGTCAGCGAATATCAAATAGTTGTCTTGGTGCAACACACAACGATTCACCATGGCGTTATTTATGTGTTTTCCTTCTAATTTCGCCATCAACACGAAGTTTTCAGACCAAACAAAGTACCCAAAATGCATTGTGTGTCGCTTTCTCGGTCAGGGGCGGTCCAAACGTGACGTCACATGGGGATCGTCATCAACTCGAAAACAAGACTTAGTGAATATACAGCACAAGTCTTAGAACGTAAACTATAGCTATATGCTGTGGAATCTTTGTAAAATACGCTCAGTCAAAGTCATTTGAAGTGATTTTATAAATTATGGACATAACTTGTCGGGAGGCGTCGGTTGTCCTTTAATGCTGTAGGTTTAGTATTTCCAGCCCAAACACTCCCTCCAAATGCTCCTGGCCCGGCCCCTCTGTCAAATTTTAGAACCCAGTGCGGCCCGCGAGTCAAAAAGTTTGCCCACCCCTGGGCTAGTTGGTTCTCTTTAATGTCCTCACGAGTAAATTTAATGTTGATGTATACCGAGTTGAGGTGATCTGTGAAGGATTGAATTTCTTGTTTTTTAATTATGACAAAAGTCTCGTCCACATATCTAAACCAGTGTCTAGGTTTTGTCCCCGGGAAGGATGTGAGGGCCTGTTTCTCCATCTCTTCCATGTACAGATTAGCCACTATGGGTGAAACTGGTGAGCCCCTCGCACAATCATGAATTTCTTTGTAGAATTTCTGGGGTTGGGAGAGATGTAAAGAGAGAAGTCACATCGTAAGATGCCAATGTTTCCTCAGGTTCCAATATGCGGTCTTTGATCCTCTCTACAAACCCTGTGGTGTTCTCTATGTGATATTCTACCAACCAACGGAGCTAAGATAGTTTTTAAAGGACAACCAACGTCACTTTTTTTGTTTTTTAACTGACACCTGAAAAACGTTTTATAGCATCTAAAATACCCAAAACACGCAGTATGATATTTTTACTCAAATGCAAAACACCAATAAAAATTACTTTATTTAAAGTGTCCAAAATCTGCAAAAAAATGAGCTGCAAATTGGGCATTTTCAGAAAGTCCCGCCCCCCCCAGTTCGTGACGTCACGCTAAGACGTCTTGCATTGCTAGTGAATAAAAACAATGGCTTCAGATTCGGAGAATATGCTTTCTTGTTACACATCCAGTTATTAATATGATTCAAATAGTTCTGAAGAGGAAAGCATAAATGTTTGCAATCGATTAAATAATTTATTTTTGCCATTTTGAGGCAACATTGGGGGAAAATCTCTCACCCAAAAAAAGAGGCACAAAATGGTGACCTCCTGTGGCCACCTCCGTTTCCACAGGCTGATAAATTCCTTATATGGAGCTTGGACGCACTCTTCTGTCCTCCTGGCGGCTTTTGTGTGCAACACGAGGTCCCCAGACCAAACAGGTACAACAAAATAAATTGACGTGATGGAAGGACCGCTACAATGTGTCTTTTTTACGCTCAAGGACGGCCCTTTAGTGACGTCAGGTACGGACTCGTCACCAACTCAAAAACAAGACGCGCTGAATATTCAGCGCGAGTCTTAAAACGTAAAATATAGCTATATGCGGAATCTTTATATGCGAATCTTTGTAAAATACGCTCAATAGAAGTCATTTGAAGCCATTTTACAAATTATGGACACAACTTGTCCGGAGACGTCAGTTGTCCTTTAAATATTTGGCTACATTGTATGTAGAGGAGTCAATGCTACAAACAATAGGTCTTAGGGGGAACCCTTCTTGATGTATTTTTGGCAGGCCATCGATGCATGGCGTCGCCTCCCCCAGGTATAATCTAAAATAGATCTGTTTATCTATGTTTTCCTTTCTCTAACTTTTGGAGACAGTCTATCATTTCTTTCTTGTATCTATTGTAAACGTTCCTTTTTAGTTGCTCATAAGTGGAAGAATCACTGATTAACCTATTTATTTTGTCTTCATAATCCGATGTGATGAGAAGACCTGTACACCTACCCTTGTCTGCTGGCAAAATAGTAATATTTGTATCTTTTTGTCGAGTAGTTAACGCCTTTCTTCTAATGTTATGTTAGACGGAGGTAGTTTGGCACTTCTAAGAAGGGCTGATATTTTAATGCGCAGATCATCAGCCTCTGCATAGGAAAGTTTGTTATTTTTAATAGCCGATTCAGTAGCTGTAATGTAGTCTGTTGTCGGTATAGTTTTAGGAGTTACTGAGAAATTAAACACCTTTGGTTACTACCGCCTTTTCTGTCTCTGAGAGATCTCTGTCTGACAAATTTTGATCCAATTATCCCTTGAAATCTGCTCATACCTAATTTTTCCCGTGTTTACAAGTAGCTGTGATAGTTTCTGTAAAAGTAATTTTTGAAATTTACCCTTTTGTCTCTCTTTGGTTTTGCTGTGGTGCCTGATGTATCCAGATTTGGTAAATTCACACACTTCCTGAGAGATTTTGTGGGTACCTTTTCATCGATATTATTATTATTATTATTAAAATTATTAAGAGTCACCCGGTTTCTCCCGGTTTGTATTTCGCGTTTGTGTTTCACCACTGCAGTATTCAGTTTAGTTTGCTGAAGAAGTTTCTTGGATAAGAAGCAAAACGTCCGACACCTTCAAAGAAGTACAGATAACGTCTGAAGAAACCTTTTCATCGATGGACCACTCCAGTACGACTGAGAGCTTACACAGGCGTAATAGTAATAATAATAATAATAATACATTTCATTTGTAAGCACCTTCCA